>NW_027314427.1:0-15098 GCF_040954645.1 Diabrotica undecimpunctata | reverse complement strand
CGCTATCTCAGAGTGAAGAACTTCAATAAAATTTTAGAAATTCAATTGAGTAAAAAAGACACAACTATGCGAAAAAGTATTTCGTCAAAAAAACGGCTTTCTATGAATTTAAGTTAAAGTTAAAGTCTATGACTTAAATTAAAATAAATCTGGGTACTTATCTCCAATTTGTAAATTGTTTACCTCGCCCTAAAAAAAATGACCGTATTCCTTTCACAATAATGTAGTTTTATATTCATTAAATAATCAAAATTTCAATTAGCAAACTTTTAAAACTAAACTGTATACGTATGAAACAAAATACCTATGGATTTATAATAAAAACATATTTATTTCTTACCATATTCATTTTGCTGTACTGCAGTCATGGCCTCAAAATTGTCGCACATTTGCTTAGAAATTTCGACCCAGCACTGCTGCTTTTTATTTCTATTGCAGTAATCTGGCGATCCGATCCCTACGAGAAATGCCTAACATCGATCGTTCATGGCTCTTTGGGTAACACAAATTTTATTTCTTACTTTCTTGGTTAGTGTTAATGTCTCTGCACCATATGTAAGTACTGGCAATACGCACTGATTAAAGACTTTTCTTTTAAGACACATAGGCAATTCTGATTTAAGAACATAGCTTAGCTTGCCGAATGCCACCCAAGTGAGTCCTATGCGGCGGGTTAGTTCACACGTTTGATTATCTCTTCCTATGCGTATCTCATGTCCTAAGTACTTCTATGAGGTGGTTTCTTCAATATGCATGCCATTTACTGAAATCTTTTCGCTTAACACAAGATTTGTCATGATTTGTGTTTTTGTGTGGTTGATTTTTAATCCTACTTGTAGGGAGGCTAGGTATAGTTTCTCCAGTTGCGATACTGCATCATCGATTCTGTCAGCAAAAAGGACAATATCGTCAGCAAACCTCAAATGACTAAGCATTTCTCCATTGACATTAATTCCTTTTTCACTCAGATTTGCGTTCTTAAACATATGCTCTAATAATGTTGTAAACAATTTTGGCGAAATTGTGTCTCCCTGTCGCACTCCCCGTTTTATTTTAAATACGTTGGTCTTTTATCTGCCAGTTTCACACTTGCTGTCCCATTTTGATAGATGTATTGTATCATGTTTATATAGCGATGATCTATACGGCACTCTGTTAAGGCTTTTAACATATTTTGATGACTATTGTGTCGAAAGCTTTTTCGTAGTCAACAAATATCATGACTAATGGCTTGTTATATTTAACACTCTTTTCTATTAAGTTCTTAATTACTTGTAAATGATCATTCGTAGGGATCGGATCTCGTAGGGATCGGATCACGAACAAGGAAATAAGACGGAGAACAGGAGTGACAGATGCCATAGAAAGAATTATGACCCTTAAGTGGAACTGGGCGGGGCACATAGCTAGAATGTCGGATAACAGATGGACACAGCGAATAATACAGTGGAGACCGAGACAAGAAGCACATCGAAGTAGAGGTCGTCCACCAACAAGATGGTCTGATGACATAAAACGGATCGACAAAAATTGGATGCAAACAGCACAAAACAGAAATACATGGAAAAGACTGAGGGAGACCTATATCCAGCAGTGGATAGATCCGGGTTAAATGAGGATGATGATGATGAATCTGGCGATGCTGTATCCCATAGACAGGGATTTGATTGTACCAAACAAATAAATTTGTAACTATCAAATACAATACGCTTCATTATTTAACTATATTCAGAAAACACCGTCTTTCGTTGCTCATTCACAATTATTCGACAGAAAATCGCGCGTCTATGGAATGTGGTGCAAAAGTATTCGTGTCTGAAAGCGTTCGGACAGGAAGGTCCGAGATACTGAATTCGGTATCTCGCATACTGTATCTCTCGCGCGTCCCGTGTGAAAAGCTCCATTTGAGTCTATGTAATATCTGCGTCTCGGATACGCGTATCTCGGATACAGTATCCTCGTCTGAAAGGGGGCTTATACTTTAATATAATATTTTCTCCACACAAATCACTATTTTTTTATTTTCCATATTTTCGACCCAGATCTTTTTTCTTTTTTAGCGCAGAAATTTTTATATTTATTATGAATTTCAAGGACAATCAGAGTATTTATAAAGCGTAATTTTTTGTGGCATGTAAATTAAGCTTTTCCGCATTTATATAAACTTTTTGCATCCTATATCTTTCTAATTTATGAATATGAGTAGACAGGTGTATAATAATTATTCGATTGATTTCTAAAATGCGGGCAAAGGACAAACACCTCGTCTAAATATGATCTTTCCAATCTAGTATCTTACTCATTGTCTATTTTTATGTCTATATTAAATTTATTGATAGTCGATTACTTAGTAAGATTTACGGCTTTTTTTATAGGTGTAACAAATGTATGCCTGTATAACTGTTTATTATATACCAGACACGTTTCTTAAACATAAGTATTAACGTGAAATTTCATAATACGTTTAATGTGCATAGAAATTGGTCTAGTCTTTGAAATTTAGTTCAAAATTTTGGAGTTTATATTTTTTTAGAAATTTAACACTAAATCAAATAAATCTTGGATACTATAATAGACGATTTATTTCACCTTAACTTGAGCATAAAATGATCAAAAATGCATGCTGTATTTCTGTGGATATAAGTGTGGAAACAGAAAATTCAAGAAAGGTAGATTAAGTGGGAGTTGCAACTAGTGTAAGCGAACGTTTGACAGATTGAAATTATTTACCGTGCAACATTTTGAATGCATTCAGGGTCTGTAAAAGTCAATAAAAGTTGACTAGTACAATGAATATTGTACGAGTTATAACTAACTAATTCCAAGCAAGCCTTGCACCTTGCTTAGTTTAAAGATGGCACTTACTTGTTGCTCCTTTGCCCATCATACCACTGCTGCATATGTTATTGTTGGTTTTACAAGCATGTTATAAATCCAATATAACATGTCTGGTGTTACCCCCTACATTTTTCTAGAAGATCGTCTGACTACCCTTAACTCAATCATCGCTCTTTTTGTTATTCGTTGTATCTGCTGATTCCAAGTAAGCCTCGAATCTCCAAGTTACTTTACTTCGCTCACCAGATTTAGATTTGTAGCATTCGGACTTCTTATACCTCTAAATTTCTCATTCTGGTAAATTTCATGAATTTTGACTTTTGCGGGCTTATGTTAAACCCTACATTTAGTGTTTATTCTGTAATTCTGTAATTATCTCTGACAGTATCATTAAATTTGCCGTGGGCTAAGGTGAACAGATCATCCGCATAGTCCAGGACATAATGTCTGTCGTTGCTGAGTCTATAACGATAACGATATGCATCGCCTCCGTCCCGTAAGCGCTTCGTACACGTGCACTCCCACCAAAATTTCCTCCTCCATCGACGTGCGCTAGATGAGATGGAGGCCTACGACGATATAAAACAGCGTATGCCACAAGAGAGGGTCAAGTTCCGCTAGAGTACTGATCTAGTGGGAACTCCACCGGACTTCTGGGTATTGACTGGAGGCCAACCGCTTCTGCTAGGGTATTGATCTAGTGGCAGTTCCCTACCCGGTCTTGGAATATTGATATGAGACAAACCTATTCTTTCCTGTGACGAAGTACTGATTAGTTGCTGCCCGCTCCTCGCCGAATCGAGTGTTGATTGGCCCGTTCCATCTCTATTCCTTTGGCCCGTTCCATCTCTATTCCTTTGACCCGCCCCTTCACGTCTTCGCCGAGTGTGTATGAACACACCCGTAATTACCGTTTAGATTTTATGACATTCATTGTATTTTATTTTTCGCAAGGAATTAAGGAGTGGGTCATAGCGCCGTCGGTACCCGTCGTCGTCAGGATTGACGTTTTAAGTTTTATTGTACATATTACCTAGGATCTAATTTTAATTTGTTTTGTTTTTATTTGAATATATTTTTATTTAAATTAAACATGAGTTTTACTAAATCTGCTGTCTAAAAGAGCTACCCGTCACACTACCCGTAGCGATCAACCCATCCATGAGCGAATTCCAGAGGAGAGGAGATAAGAGTCCCCCTGCGGACAGCATCTGGCTACCCATGCTGACACTGTATAACTCAGCACGTAAATTATATGGCTCTTCGGTATGCAGTATACCCATCTGCAGCTTGTTTCATCTATTTCTTTTAGACGACTAGTACTTGTGACTGCTTCGTAGGTGTTGTCGAATGTTCCATATAAAGAAATGCATCCAATCTCATCTCTTCTCATCTGAAGTGAAATATCCACAGAGAATGCTGCTCTATATGCATAGTGTCCCTGATATACTTTACTTTCAACCAATATACCATCCCTAATGTGCCTATCGAGCAGTTTTTCTAGTCGTCAGTACAATTAACATCACACTTAACGGCTCAGGAACTTGCTTTTCCCTGTCCGGTTTTGCCAGATTTGAGTATAAAAGCCACACTTGCGAGTCGCGATCCCAGTCCTAAGCTAACCTGAAGTATCATGCATAATTTTTTTGTACACAGGGCCATTTTCGTTCTCTAGACGTATTGAATAAATGCCGTTTTTATTGTCAATATGTATTTGATTTTGTCCCGATCCTACACTTCTTTTGCCATACGCCAGTTTTCCCAGTACCATAAGTTGTGTTCCCAAGCCCAGTTTGCTGCCATGTGTCTAGTGGTGTCAGTTTTGTTTTATACTCAGGCAAGTTGTCTCTTCACCATTCTGAGTCCTCTATATCCATTCACCTGATTATGGATAAAATAATAAAAAAAAATAAGAACTAAAAAATGGTTCCAAACGAGAGAAAAACAACTTAAAATAATCTGCTATGCAGACGACGCAATACAAGTCTCTCAAAGTTAAGATGATTTAAAACTTATTACTGCACCAATTTAATATAACCGCTAGATAATTTAACTATTAATTTCCCCAAAAAAGACAAAATGCAAGGTTATAACAGCAAATTTACTAAGATATAAATTGGACATGAAAGGTAAAAGAATAGAACAAGTGATGGAGTTTAAATATCTAAACAGATTAAGTGAACAGAGGCGGAGGTTGGCTGAATAAAACAATATGGAGAAAAATATCGGGAAAGAAATAAAAGACAGGATTTACAAAACAGTCATTGGACCAATAATGACATACACGGTAGAAACACGTCAAAATGGAGAGAACAAAAAGAATGTTAGAAGCAGCAGAGATAAAATTTTTTAGAAAAAACGATGGTAAGACACTATGAGACAGAGCTAGAAGCACATATATGTAGGTCTTAATTAAAGTTCTTTTATTATTTGAAGAGGTTAACGTTATATTAAAAGTCCGCGATCTATGCGAGAAGTCTTTATTATATAGAAAATACACTGTAATGATGATATTTACATTTACAATACACAAGATTACGGATTTGTCTGCGACCTGCGAATTAAAATATCGAACACCCCCGTCGTCGTTAATTGATTTCGTCTTTTCGTCTTTTTCGGCGTGCACGATAATTTAAGTCTACTCAGTTCAAGCGACAAAAATCGAATGCTTGGCTCAGGAGGAATGTGTGTTATCTCGTCTACATGTCTCCTGTCCCCTTCACCCCTGAATCCCGTCTGTCTTATAGCGACTTAAGCATATTATTTAAGTGGTTTCTTGCAGTGGCGTAACTAATGAATAAAACTATGCTAAATACTTATTCTAAGAAATATTCAAATGTAGGTCTTAATTAAAGTTCTTTTATTATTTGAAGAGGTTAACGTTATATTAAAAGTCCGCAATCTATGCGAGAAGTCTTTATTATATAGAAAATACACTGTAATGATGATATTTACATTTACAATACACAAGATTACGGATAATTGTCTGCGACCTGCGAATTAAAATATCGAACACCCCCGTCGTCGTTAATTGATTTCGTCTTTTCGTCTTTTCGGCGTGCACGATAATTTAAGTCTACTCAGTTCAAGCGACAAAAAATCGAATGCCTTGGCTCAGGAGGAATGTGTGTTATCTCGTCTACATGTCTCCTGTCCCCTTCACCCCTGAATCCCGTCTGTCTTATAGCGACTTAAGCATATTATTTAAGTGGTTTCTTGCAGTGGCGTAACTAATGAATAAAACTATGCTAAATACTTATTCTAAGAAATATTCAAATGTAGGTCTTAATTAAAGTTCTTTTATTATTTGAAGAGGTTAACGTTATATTAAAAGTCCGCGATCTATGCGAGAAGTCTTTATTATATAGAAAATACACTGTAATGATGATATTTACATTTACAATACACAAGATTACGGATAATTGTCTGCGACCTGCGAATTAAAATATCGAACACCCCCGTCGTCGTTAATTGATTTCGTCTTTTCATCTTTTTCGGCGTGCACGATAATTTAAGTCTACTCAGTTCAAGCGACAAAAATCGAATGCCTTGGCTCAGGAGGAATGTGTGTTATCTCGTCTACATGTCTCCTGTCCCCTTCACCCCCTGAATCCCGTCTGTCTTATAGCGACTTAAGCATATTATTTAAGTGGTTTCTTGCAGTGGCGTAACTAATGAATAAAAACTATGCTAAATACTTATTCTAAGAAATATTCCTACATTCGGCCATCCTGCTAGGAATCCGACTCGGATTCTGACTGGTTCTCTACCCATGCCTTCATATATTCAGCGCACGTTGATGTGCTCAGGGGGCCTTCATGATATCCTGGCTTTTTCACATCATATCTATCATTGGGCTTAACATCTACTACCACATATGGTCCAAGATATTTCTTCCTCAGTTTGAGTCCACCACCAAACTGCGTTCTCTTAATTGCCACTAGGTCCCCTTTTCTATACATTCTCGGCTTCTTCCTCGTAAGTCATACCTGCGCTTATTGTCCTCCTGGACTTTGATTAACTGACGTCTACTCTCGTTTCTTAACATGTCTCTACCTTCATCATATTGTTTGATCATTTCCTGCTCTATTATTTCTTTCATCCTTAGATCCTCTTTATTCTTCATCTTTGTCCCAAAGAGTACTTCGAATGGCGTAGCATCAATGCTTCTTTGATAAGTGCAATTAAAAAATTGTTGCAACTTATAAATATGCTTATACCACTTCGTCGGTTCCTCTATACTCAATTTGGTTAATACTGGGATTAACGTTCTATTGACACGTTCTACTTGCCCATTGCCTCTTGGTACACCTGTCGTAATCTTAATGTGCTTAATTTCTTCACTTTGGCAATACTCTTCGAACTCGTTCGCTGTAAATGCGGTACCTCTATCGGATATTATTCGGAGAGGATTTCCGAAATCCTTCTGTTGCCTCTTCATACATTCTATGACTTCTTTTGCCGCCGTTGATTTTGTAGGATAAAACCATGCAAATTTAGAAAAATCGTCGATGATCACCAAAATGTGATTATAGTTCTTGTTGGTTGTAGCTAACGGTCCTAAATGATCAACATGAAATGTTTGTAAAGGTCCATCGATTTTTAGTATCGGATGTAACCAACCCTCTTTTTTACCTTCTTTTCTACTTCCAAGTATGCACTTAATACAATTTCTTACACAATGCTCGACTTTTTCCTTGAGGTTAGGAATATAACATTCTCTTTGAATTAACTCCTGTGTTTTTGTTACAGCAAAATGTCCTACGTCGTGTAACAATTTAATTACTTCTGTTTGCATTCGTTTCGGAATGACTAACAATTCCTTACCTTCGTCATATTTAAATAGAATATTGTTTCTAATCAGAAAGTCCTCGTAAGCTTCCGTAGCAAGTATTTTCTTTATTGCTTTAATGTGGTTATCAGCTTCTTGAGCATGCATTATTCTTTCTATAAAACCTGGTTCTTGTACTACTGATGTCTCATTTATTATCATGACTATAGGGTATCGACTGAGAGCGTCTACATGAGCCATCCTTGTTCCCTTTCTGTGTTCCAGTTCGTATTGATAATCTTCCAGTAACAGAGCCCACCTCGCAACTCTGGTAGTTAAATCTTTTTTATTCATGGTCTTAGTAAATGCGGAACAATCCGTTACTATTTTAAATTTGATTCCGAGTAGATAGATACGAAATTTTTTCACTGCTTCTATTATAGCTAAAACTTCTAATTCGTAACTTGTATACTTTTCCTCGGCTGGACTTGTTTTCTTGTTCATATAATAAACTGGGTGAAACTTATTATCTTCTCTTGATCTCTGTAGAAGACAAGCTCCATATCCATGACTGCTAGCGTCTGTGTGTAACTCGGTTTCTCTATCTGGGTGATAAATTTCTAACACCGGCCGACTAGTTAACAGCTCTTTAAGTTTGAAAATGCACTCCTTTCTTTTGATCCAAACTCAAAGGTTTGATTTTTTCTGAGTAGATCACTTAATGCTTTAGCTATCGTAGCATATGACGGTACAAATTTACGAAAATATCCAGTCAGGCCTAAAAATGACTGAATCTGCTTAAAGTTCGTTGGTTCCTTGAATTTCTTTATGGCCATTGATTTTTCATCCGATGGCTGAATTCTGCCGTCCTCAATAATATATCCTAAAAACGTTACTCTTTTCTGTAAAAATTGGCACTTTTTCTTCTTTATCTCTAAGCCGTAGTCCCTAGCTACTTCGAGTACTTGCTTTAAACGTACAACTCCTTCTTCTTCGGATTTACTTAAAACTATAATGTCATCCATATAGTAAATTGCTATGTTCTTGGATGTCAGCTCTCTAAATATGTGGCTAATAAATCTTTGAAACACTGCAGGACTATTACACAATCCGAACGGACATCTTAAAAATTCGTATTGTCCGTCTGGAGTGACGAATCCCGTGTATTTAATGCTATCTTCCTCTATTGGTACATGGAAGAATCCATTCTTGAGGTCTATTGTGCTAAAAATATTCTGCACCTTGTAACCGATCCAATACATCTTCTATTAAAGGTAATGGAAACCTATCTTTTATTATATTCCGGTTAAGTTTTCGGTAATCACCGCAAACTCTGATCTGTCCGTCTTTCTTTTTGACGAGTACAATTGGACTTGCAAAATCGGATGTACTAGGTCGAATTATTTTTTCTCTATCCATTCCTCAATTTGCTTACCTACTTCTTACTCTGAGATAGCGCGTGGTTTTGGTGTATCGGTTCTTCGCTACTTAGAATTATTTTCATTTTTATATCTGTAGTCTTGGTCTGTCGCGGTTCATAATTTTCCACTAATTCTTTTATCTCCATCTTAATATTTGGGTCTTTAATATGTTCCAGTTGTAGATTATCATCGTGTGTTGCCTCGTCAACTGCAATCCTCATTATCATATTGTCTACTTCTTTTTTGCATACAATAATTCCATCATCGGTTATGGTAACCTCGGCTTGTTTTTAGTATATTGTTTCCAAGAATAACTTCGAGCTCTAATGCTCCTTTTGGGATTACATGAAATAAAATATGAAAATCTTCACCTTGAATTTCACTATTATGTTAAAAGACCTAAAGTCTTAACTACCTCCTAATCCATTTAACTCTACTATATTCTTCATAAGAATGACGTCATCAAAGTGCTTTTCAAAAATATCTTGTCTCATTGCACTTATGTCACTTCCTGTATCAAACAATGCACGTAACGATATTTTTCCAAATTTTAAGGTCACTGAGTTTTTGTATACTACGTCAATGACATTTACCTGACCAGAAGTCGAAGGTCTATCTTCTTTAGCATTGCATCGAGAAGAAACGTGTCCAAATTGGTTGCATTTGAAGCATTTCGTTCCCTTGGCTTTATCAGGACAATCTCTCGATCTGTGCCCTCGATTTCCACAATTATAACATTGTTCTTCTTTCTAATTCTCTTTTCCGACATTCTTCTGTCATCTCCTCTAGCTTCGTTGTTTCTATAATCTCGTCGTATTTCATTGTTTCTACCATCTCGTCGTACTTCATTGTTTGTCCACTTCTTTCTATGCGTTTCAGTTGTAGAGGATTTGTGTGCCGTCTGTTTTTTAATGAGTTCATACAATTTAATTTTTTCCTTGAAGTCTCTGAAGTTGTTTGCGCCATAAAGTACAACTTTGTTAACAGGGTCGTCTTGAATGCCTTCTATTGTAATATTGTATTATGACCTCGTCTTCTATGTTACCTTGCTACAATTTCCCTCATCGTCAGTACATACTCCTGTAACTTTCATCATGTTTCTTCTTTCTACGCATCAGCATTTTATGTATTTCAGCACTACTTATTTTATTTTCGAATTCCGAAATAAGCGTTTTCTTCAATAGTTTCCAGCTATTAATTCCTTTTTCTGACTGAATATACAGTTTCGCAATTCCTTTTAGGGATCGTGTGGCAAAAATTAGCATTTGCAAATCATTCCATCCCATTAATTCAGATATTTCTTCGAAGTCAGTAATCCATTTTCTCCGGATAATCGTCTTTTCCGTCGAAGGGTCTTATGCTGTCTTCTACGTCTTTAAAAGTCAAAGCAAAAGAATCATTTACTTTACCGGCCGTCATTCTACCTGATTTTGTTTTTTTCTTCGTCTTTAAAGCCATCGTTTGCCTACTTTCAGTTTCGTCCTCGTATTCATTATCGTCTTCATCGTCGAATCGTCTTTATCGTCATAAACGTCTTTATCTTCGTCATAAGCTTCTTTATCGTCGTCCGCGTCGTCGTTGTCGTCATCGTCATCTTCGTCATTCTTGTCATCTACATTTAATTCATTCAAAAACGAACAAATACGTTCAATTACGTCGTCATTTGCACCCGAATAATCCAGATCCAATAGGTTACAGACTGCAACTAAGTCTGGCATATCTAATTTCTGTTTTACGTCGTTTATCTTATCAGCATATTCGCTGGCATTTTTATCCCACGCAAAGCCTGAAAAATTTCGCAAGTTCCTTCTTGTTTGTCGCGGCACCCCTTCATCACCATATGCTATAATGTGCAACGCCTTAACAGCTTTATATGCCGAATTTTTAATATTATAACTAATTTTTTGAAAATCGGTAAGAGTCGTTTGTTTAGACTGCATTTTAAAAATTGATATCAAAGTTATTTTAAAAATAAAAAATTTAAAAATTTATAAAAAAAATGAAAAATTTAAAAACTTATAGATATATTTTCTGAGTGTAGTCTAAATTAGTATTACTGTGAACGAGGTTGTGGTCGCTTTTAATTCGCAAATCTTATCTCTTTATATTACAACAATATAATAAGTACAATAATATCTCAGAATAAAGCAAAATATCCTACTAAAAGATTTTGATTTTAACATTCAATTTAAAATATTATTATAGTCAAGCATCAGCTATCATTATCAAAATATAAGTCCTCACATCAACAGAGTAAAGTTAAATCACAAATAATTACTAATACTTTTGTTTGTTTAAAAGTTCTTTTCTTAATGTTCACAGCTCATGATAAAAAAAATAATCTTCGCACGATCTATTAAAGGAACAAAGTCACCTGATCATTTGTCATCATCCAGTGGGTCCAAACCAAACATCCATAAACCATAAATTAATCTTATCGTCGTCTGCAAACAGGCACTTGTCGTCTGCTTCGTCGTCAATCGCCTCGCCACTTCAGCCTCTTATTTACACTTGGCATATTATGTTACAACAGTCATTTCGTCGTTGATTCGATTTTCACAAACTGCGTCTTTTATAATCTTGCTTCCATAATTAGCGGCGCAAATAACGTTACTGTCTCTTTCGAAATAATCTCGGTTGAGCCCCCAAAATGTAGGTCTTAATTAAAGTTCTTTTATTATTTGAAGAGGTTAACGTTATATTAAAAGTCCGCGATCTATGCGAGAAGTCTTTATTATATAGAAAATACACTGTAATGATGATATTTACATTTACAATACACAAGATTACGGATAATTGTCTGCGACCTGCGAATTAAAATATCGAACACCCCCGTCGTCGTTAATTGATTTCGTCTTTTCGTCTTTTTCGGCGTGCACGATAATTTAAGTCTACTCAGTTCAAGCGACAAAAATCGAATGCCTTGGCTCAGGAGGAATGTGTGTTATCTCGTCTACATGTCTCCTGTCCCCTTCACCCCTGAATCCCGTCTGTCTTATAGCGACTTAAGCATATTATTAAGTGGTTTCTTGCAGTGGCGTAACTAATGAATAAAACTATGCTAAATACTTATTCTAAGAAATATT
This sequence comes from Diabrotica undecimpunctata, assembly GCF_040954645.1. Taxonomy (NCBI): domain Eukaryota; kingdom Metazoa; phylum Arthropoda; class Insecta; order Coleoptera; family Chrysomelidae; genus Diabrotica; species Diabrotica undecimpunctata. The sequence continues at coordinate 2,982 of NW_027314427.1, read as the reverse complement.
CCTACATATATACGACGTAGATGCAAGGTGGAGAACATCAAGGACTGCTAAGAAATAGAAGAGTACAATGGAACAACCATGTAAGCCAAATGACAACAAATAGAGTAGTAAAGACACGAGAGACGGTCCCCCAATAAGAAGACGATCAGTAGGAAGACCACGAAAACGATGGAACGACAACTTACTGGACGTGCATTAAAAAACAGACTGTCAGGTCTATGACGTTATGAGCCCAAAAACTTTGAGATGTGGATAATTTGCCGCTCTCCATATTTCCATGGACTAACCATGTTAGAAATGAAGAAGTTTTAAGACGCATGAATAGAGATTGTGAAATTGTAGAAATTAAATATACAATAAAAATATAAGGAAAACGCGGTCCTGGCATACGACAAATGCGATGGTTGCGTAACATCAAGGAATGGACAGAATTATAGCTCCAAACCTAATAAGAAAAGCTCAAAATAGATATGGATTTGCAAAAGTTATTCACCAATCTCCATTAGAAACTGCACCTAAAGAACACACAATGATGCCCGTCCGTCATTTTAAGAATTACGTCACGTCAAAGGTATCTTAGTTGAGTTACCTAACAAATGTATTAGTTTTATGATTCGGGGAATATGTAGGAGGTGGAGAGGGGGGAGTGATACTTTTAGACACGTACTGTATATCGAATGAATCACAATAATATAAATTTTCATAATGCATGTATAAGTATTTAGAATAAATGTATGTTTTTATAATAGTTATCTTGAAATAAGGTCAAATGAGATATTAGACTTTTTTGTTCTGAGAAACTTTATCTAACATCCTCTACAATATAATAGTAACTGTTGAATTAAGATATTTCATGAGTTAAAGTATGTGTGTGGTTGGAAATATGACTGCGGATTACTGAATCTATTCGCCTAACCAATTTTTGTTAATTGAAATCGTGATTTTCTGCACTTTGTAATTTTTATTTTGCATTTTTATCCTAACCAATCGACAACTCTGAGATAGCGCGTTGTTTTTAGGTTTTATTTTTGTTTTTTTTTTTGGTTGTATTTGGTTTTACGTATTTTTTTGCTATTTTTTCTTATATTTTTATTTTATATTATTTTTTGAATAATTTTATATATATATATATATATATATATATATATATCTATATATATATATATATATATATATATATTTATTTTTGTATATATTTTGATTTCACATACTGTTACGATAAATAATGACGTGTCATATGACTCAAACTGTAAACATATTTATTGCTAATATCTTTTCTGTTCTAGTTATTTCGGCGCTCAGTTGAAAGACCCGTTTACTTGAATTGCTGATGAGTCACCCGCGACTTGAAATTTCCAGAAGCAGGCCAAATAAAATCCGTCTGAGCGACATTCTGGGGTCTTCGATGAGAAATCGCGGCAATTCTCGAATAACGGGATTTTATATTTAAAGAAGGAATTCTGTTTTAAAGGAACAGTTAGTTTTTAAACATCGCGTCGCGTTTTAAAATGTAACGCACGTATCATAATAAATGTAGATAAATTATATAATTATTAAGTGTAAAATAAATTAGTACAAAAAATAAAAACTTTAAATAAACTTTAAGTGTTATAAATGTAGAACCTTGAATAATAAATAAAAACAATAAATTAGACTATATAATAATATAACAATACATATATTTTACAATTTTAAACCTATGTTTAAAATTTGTACAGCGTTGTATATACTTTTATATCTTTAGACATTAGTATTTGAGAAAGACTTTTAAAGATTTTTTAAAATCAATATTCAAATTTTGTACATTATACTTTATGTTTTTACAATTTAAGATCATATGTCCCGTTGTTCCTATTTCTCCGCAATCACATACTGGATCTTGCCTTAATTTTATTTTGAAAATATTTGATTGAACCAAATGACTTAAAGTACATGAATATGTTTAAAAATGAGAATGAGAATTAAAAAAGTATTAAAAAAGAATGATATAACAACTTACATTCATGATCAAAATGAGGTAGTAGAGTACAATATATGGAGCATCACTCCTCCTACTTAACTCCATTTTCAACAAAGACGGGAGTTATATACCCCCAATGAGTTAACTATCGTGTTAACAACTGAATTGTTACTTACACGAAAAATGGTTGCTAACGATACCCTTTGAAAACAAATCTTTTTCTTGTAAGCGGGGTTTTGCAGAAATCAACTGATTCTCCCTAGCTACTCGTGGGAACATTTATGAAACAATTCAACCACAAAAAATCAATTTTACATAAAAAGCATCAAGAACATAAACCTCAGCATTGGAAAATACAATGCTTTGTTAACAGCTCCGAAAGAAAGATTCGAGGAAATGAAATTGAGTCTCAAAAGGTACGATTGGACATTGTCGAGATCAGTGACTTATAAAATAGTCACTTTTTCTGCCGTTATCTCTATGCGGAGTCCGCTTCCCTAATTAAAACTCTTAATTATCCATAAGTATTTACCTGGGTCGTACCAAAACTAACCCACGTCACACATATGTCTAACTGAAACTCTGAGATAGCGCGTACTTCTTCTCGTACTCGGTATAAGTACTTTCATCTCAACGAATCTTTATATTGGGTGATTATCATTTCGACGTTGAACATTCTGCAGCGTCTTAACATAATGCTCTCGCATTTTAGTCTCAATAAGCCACAATTCTTAATATATATGCATTCCTAATTTCTTTTTTCGTCACTTTACTCTTCCATTATCATCATTACATTTTAAAATGTATACTATATCTTGTCTGAATTTCAATATGATTGGGTCAGATATAATTAAATTATTAGAATAATTTTTTACCAAACAACAAAAACAAAATTTGTTTAATTTATGAATGTTTTGTATTTTGAGAACGATTTCCGACGTGGAAATCGAAAAGTCAAATAAACTTAATTTTAAAGTAAAACTGAGGATTATTCCCAACAAAAATAGACTCTGAGATAGCGC
>NW_027314426.1:0-15099 GCF_040954645.1 Diabrotica undecimpunctata | reverse complement strand
ACGCGCTATCTCAGAGTTAATCTTGTGTAACCTTTCTCACCACCCTACGAAGATAAGCTCTTCTACATATGAGAGGATTTAATAGTTCAGGAGCGGCATCTCAAGACTCTATCACGGGTCTCCTCTGGCATTATATATTTCGCAAATAAGTACTACTCTGACTATACTTGAGGAATCCATCTTTCGTATCAACTCAGATATGAAGACAGCATAATTAATCTTCACTGAGAAGATTTACATACTTATAACATCTAAAGAACAAAAAGTCCTAAATACTAATGGGGACTTAATATAGTTCAGTGATGGATCTACAACAACTGCCCATGAAACTGGATTAGTAGTCTTTGGACAAACATGTAATTATAATCAATCTTAGGTCAATATACTACTGACCTGAAAGTTTTTTCTTTGGTGAAATCCTGAATGGAGACCCCTATTGTGAGACGCCTATTGTGGTCGTAAAAAACCCACTCACCAAATAAAAACTTGTGAGCAACTGCAAAGATCTTCTCAATAACCTGGCAAAAGACAACAACGTGTAACTAATATGGGTGCTGAATCATGAAGGGGTGCATGTTAATGAACGAGTAGTTTTGTTTGCAAAACAAGGGTAGAAACACACCATTATAGACCCAGAACCATTGCATGGCATCACCAAGGATGTTTCAAGAAAGAAAAAATGGTATAGAAGTGACTAATAGGAAATCAGAAAAAAAAAATAGGAAATCCCACTCAAAGACAAATACAGAAAACTAACACTAAGAAAATAATTAAGAATATTGATAAAAAACTCTTGGACAATTTGATGAACTCTCACTAAAGAGAGATTAAAACTATCACCAAAATGGTGACTGGACACTGTCGCTTGAGAAAACGTCTATAGAAAATAGGTGTGAATGATCCATGGTAATATGAGACAGCAATGCACTGGACACTGAGGATTGAGCCATAAGAGTTTCTAAAACTACCAATGAGGAATCTGTTGGCTTTCATTGAGACCATGGGACTTATTGGAGTTAAATAGAAAAAAAATCGGATATGGTACAAAAGTGTTATAACCAAGTGTCAGAGATATACGTGTGCTGCCTGAATTAAGAAGAATAAGAAGAAGATATTTCGTTTATTAATTTATACGTAATGCATTTTAAAATCTGTTTTATCCTGAATGTAGATAACTTTTCAAATATGTATTATAACCACTCTGTACACAACATAAACATGCCATGTTTAAATTTAGTATACAATATAATAAAAGGGAAATAAAATATAAAAAACAAATTTTATTTTTTGGTCAACAGCCAGGTATAAGTTTATTAGATCCTAAAACAGGCTATAAAACAATCAACATTCGTGAGTGGAGTCAGGTAAATTTTTATAATGGAGTTAATAACTATTATTTTCATTCCTATGCCACTGTCGAAGGGTCCAATGTTGTGTTTTACGGTCAATCTGTCTGTTAGGAATACCGAGTTGTAACGTTTAGAGCTACGGAATTTTTCTAATGGAAAATTAATAGCGTAATACAGATGTCGTGGATTAAACAAATTCATTAATGGTGGACATCTGCGTCTGTTGACTGATTAGATCAGAAATTGTAATGTGTTAATTTATTACTTGTGAAAATACACTAACTCCCTAAAAAATAATATATAACAAATTATCACGGAGTAGGTAGTATTAATATCTACTATCGTTATACATAACTTTTTTATTATTTTTGTTACTGTTTTGCTATTATCGGTTATAGAAACTACTAAAGACAGAATGCAGTATGCAATGATATAAATATAATGGATCTAATGATTAAAAATGGAGCATTTACTTGAAATATATAGTACAGTACTCTGCGATGGAATCATAGGCTGTTTTAATGAAAAAACAGATTATTTAGAAACAAATTATATTTTGACAAAACTATAAAGGTAAACTTATCATTTAGTAGGAAATTATGTCCCACTTTGGCTGCAATTACTGCTTTTACCCATTTTGGCATAGATTCTACGAAGTTCCCAGATATCTCTCCATCTCGAAATCAAACCTGAATGACCGCTTCTACCATTTTTATTTTTGTAGTACAGCCGATTTTGCGCAGTCTAGCTTTGCAAATAGCCCATAAATTTTCAATGGGGGTTGAGGTCTGGCGATTACCGGGCCAATCTAAAAGATTAATCTTTATTTTTAATAAATTTCATCATTTGCTTTGACTTGTGACAGGGGGCAGAGTCGTGTTGAAGAATCGCTCCTCATTGGGGCTGACACTTTTGGGAGTTCTGTGTCCAAATGCTGTTCTAACACGGATTTGTATTTTTTACTATTCATCATGCCTTCGATTGGTACCAAAGATCCCACTCCCATGAATTAAAAACATCCCAAAACATTTTTTTGACTGGATGTTTTACGGTTTGATCAATATGAGATGGTGTAAAGTTTTCATTGTCATTTTGACCGCTGTCCCTAAACTATAAAGTGAGTTTTATCTGAAAATAGGACTTTTCTCCAGTCGTCTACAGTCCAATTAAGAGTATTTGGCCCACAGCTGTTTTTTCTGTGGACACATTGCTTTTATACCACTCGTCCAAAAGCTTTTTCCAAACAGTAAAGTCATGAATCACTACACATAATGCTGCTAAATTTTGTTAGAGCTCTTGGCTTGTTTTTCTTGGGTCCAATTTGCTATTTCAGAGTCAAAATCTTTCAATCTGCTGGTGTTGCTTTGGTCTTTCTTCTGGGTTTTCCTAACCTTTTCACATCCATTGATCCCGTTTTTCGTTTACGCTTCAAAATCTTGCTTACTACCCCCCCTTACTCACTCCACACGTTCTTGCGATTTCTCTTTATGACATAGATAGTCACTTAACGTCATTATCTTTTCACGCTTCCTAGACATAATATCCATGATGGAATTAAATAAAACAAACTCACTAATTAACGAAAATAACCAAAAATAGTACAAAAACAACAAAAACTTAGTGGGAAATGTACTAAAAGACCCTCAAATAAAAGGCAGAAAAAAGTAAGGTTATGTTTTCAATGCTTGGTCAATTGTAAGACAGTGTTGCCAACGTGAATATTGAAAAATGTCACAATAATTCCATTAATTCGCACAATATTGTAAAAGTAAAAGCAAATCCTTCAAAGCGAAAGAGAAAAAATTTGCTTCGTTTCTAATAAATAATGATCTTACTCCATAGTAAGAGCTTCGTTTATAGACCGTTTGGTACATTTTTTAACAAATCCCGATAGGAATAACTATGATTTTTTATTGAATGTGACAGACGTATGTAGTAGTTATAAAAAAAAAAACTGCGGGAGACGAGGTAACGCTATGAGCTCCGACGAAGAAAGCACGACACTGATTAGAGCACACACGATTATGGAAGGAATTGGAGATTTTAGGAAATGTTTGGAAGCCCAAAGGATGGGGCTCTGCTGTTTCACCAGAAGAGAGAGAACATCAAATCCAAGACAAGAACATTAGACAGTAGCAGTTCTGGTCTAGGAATGCTGATTGGTAGAAATTTGCAGTATTTGTAAGTACAAATAAATTTCGGGAGAACCATAGACAAGAATATTTTGGTGGTCAAAAAGAGATAGTAAGGATTGATAGGACGAAATCATTAAAATTTAACTGATTTTTTGAAAAAAATATTGCAGTCAAAGTTTTGACACGAAACAATAAAATAAAATTATTTTTGTATTGTTTTTGTCTTAACTTATTTTAAAACTATTAAGTCCTGAAGAATACAAGGACAATAAACTTAATAAAAATGTTAACAAATGTAAAAATATTATTCAAATAGAAATTAAATCTTCAAGCATTTTCCCTCGAAGGCGACAAATAAGTGAATATATAAAAGTATTTACTCGGTAAATTAGTACCTCTACATTTTATATCGAAAAAATGGTAACGAACTAAGTAATTTTTAACATCGTTAGTAGTACCGTAATATAATATTTGAGTTGTTAATCAACTAGTTTCAACATTATTATATTCAAATCACTTGGTTACTGAATGTTGTAAAGTTCATGCAACTGATCTAAGAATCAATGACAAGCAAACTTGAAAAACATGATCTTGATTGGGAAGTGGTGATAGTCGACGCGTATTGAAAAATTACTAATAAGCGGGTGACACGTGGTTCTAGAAGTTTGAACGTAGTAAATATTACATCGATAGGTTATTGACATAGTCTACTTCATTCGAGTATGAAATGCATATGACACAAACAGATACACTGCACATCTTGTAGCTCGACAATTGAAATGTCACAAATTTAGTAGAAATCACAAACTACAGACTAACTTGTTTATGCTCATTTGTTAATAAATTTTAATCCAAGTAAGTTTTTTATTTATACCTAATTTTGATATTATTTTGCAGGTACATGGAAACTAGGCCCGATTAACCCTAGAATACTAACCATCGTAATTTTTACGACGTCAATGTTGTTGTTGTAGGATATTGTGGAAGAGGTACATCAGTATCTCTCGTCCGCTCATCTATTCTTAATTAGTGTATATCGAAACGTTTTACCAGTACAGTTACTCCTACATTATTAGTAAAGTGCCTGCAAATGAGCACAGCTTCGTAAATATTACGAAGGTAAGTAATAACCATAACGTTATAATTGCAGAAACAACGATATTATCAGTTTTGTTTTTTTTAGTCTAAAATATGAATAAGAAAAATAGAGACATGCACAGACCTCTCACGCAGCAAGAGTTGGAAGCTGAGTTGCAATTGTGCCTAGAAGAACTTTGGCCAGATGAATCGGATAACAAATCTGATAAATCAGAAAGTGGATCTGAAACAGAAGATGCCGTTTTAGAAGCAGTCAGTCCACCTGAATCAGAGTTCGAACCATCAAGCGAAAATTACTCAGATTTCGAACATGACTTGCCATTCAGTAGTAAGAGAAGAAAAAGAATTTCTAATTAGTTGGAAAAAGAGTTTACTTCGGTGTTTTCAAGAAAAGAAAGTAGTGGCTATAAAATCGACAAGGAAAAGAAATGTAATGCTCAACAAACTCCATCAAACGAAGAACAATCTCCAGAAATTGCAGCTAAATAGAAGCAAACTCGGTTGCCGTCGAGTCTAAAAGGTAAAAATGGACACAGGTGGTCCTCTCAACCAAAGGCCGCTATTAAAACTCCAAAACGTAACTTCGTATATTTTGTTCAAGGTCCCTCTGATAAAACCAAGGAAACACAAACAACCCTTTGATGCTTTTCATTGTTTTATGAGTACAGAGTATCTGGCAACAATTGTAGGATATACAAATTCTGAAATTTCTGTTAGGGCACAAAAATATAAAGTCGAAAAACTTAAAAACTCGAAAGAGAACATTGACGAATTGCATGCACTCCTAGGACTACTTATTTTTGCTGCTGCCCAAAAAAAAGACAATCATTTAGCGACAAGACAAATGTTTGATGACAAAATTTCTGGTGAGATATACAAAGCAACTATGAACCGGGAAATATTTGAATTTCTTATAGAATGTTTACGTTTTGATGATAAAACCTCTAGACCAGATAGAAAAGAAACAGACCTATTAGCAGACATTCGCGAAATATGGGATGATCTTATACAGAACTGCAAAACGTCCTATAAGCTCGGATCATACCTAACCATCGATGAGCAGCTACTAGCTTTTAGGGGAATATGTCCTTTCCGGATGTATATCCCAAACAAGCCAACCAAATATGGACTGAAAATAGTAATGCCTTTTGACGTAGGTACCAAATATATGTTCGATGCAGAATTCTATTTAGGAAAGGGAACTAAAACCAATGGACTGTCTCTAGGAGAATATTATGTAAAACTCAGGGTGTGTACGGAAGTAACCGTAACATAACCATGGATAATTGGTTTATGTCAGACCGCTAGCATCACAGCTCTTACAACCTTCTTACAATTTAGCTATAGTTGGTACTCTACGGCAAAATAAAAGAGAATACCTCCCGAGATGATAAATCTCAAAAATCGTGAAATTGGTCATTCCTTATTTTGCTTCGATGATGAAAAAACAATGGTATCCTATAAGACAAAAGTAAATAAATGTGTGCTTCTTCTGTCGACAATCCACAACGGTCCAGTAGAATGTGATCCAACTGGAAAGCAAGATATCATTAAATTTTATAATGCTACCAAATACGGAGTAGACACATTTGACCAAAAGTGCGGAAAGATGAACATCTCCAGAAAAACAAGAAGATGGCTTCTTTGCCTGTCCTATCAGTAACGACAGCAGAAAAAAATCATCACCAGAAAAAATGTATGGTCATTTTGTCTGAACAACTGACGAAACCTTGGCTACAGCATCGTGTAAATTTTCCAACTTTGAACCGCTCGGTAAAGTTACTTATTGAAAATATTTTAAATCTGGAGCCGCAGTGAGAACGCATATGCCCTATTGTGTCAAAACGTGCCATGTGTCAATTTTGTCCGTCTAAAAAACGTCGAACGACAACCCATCATTGCGAGCACTGACGACGTCCATTTTGTGGTAAACATCGCGCCCTTTGCTGTCAGCAGTGTAGTTCTAAACTGTATAAAAAAGGATTGCGAAAAATTCGATGGTACTCTTCTGGTGAGAGTTCGTTTTCTTACAGAATGATCATGACTTTTTGAATGTGTTTTATCCATTTTACAAAATTTTTTTTGTGATTTTTAGGTTTTGAAAACATCTCTTTGTTCAAAATAAAATACTATTTCAGTGACCACATTTTTTTTCTCAGCATAGTAAATTTTACGATGGTTAGTGTAAATAAAGGTAAAAATAAGGTTACTATTCTAGGTTTAACTTATTTTCCGAATAGGAGAGGATTCATACACATTATAAGAGAGAAAACAAAATGATGTTTCATTCCATTAGGTTTCAAACAACCTGTTGAATATAGTCGTGATAATACCTATGAAACAATTAGCAATTAAATCGGAACATAAATATCGAAGCCATAAATCAAGAAAAAGAAGAAAGAAATATTAAATAATAAAACAATAAGCCAATTTTTTAACAGCGTTCGAATATACTTATTCCAATGCAGCCTTTTAAAAAGCCTGGACCTGGATCCTGATACTTCCTATAAAATCCTTTTATACACTCAACTGCTCGTGGTATTTAAATATCACTTATTAATAAATAAATCGATCAACCACCGCGATAGGTTGATTGTTTAGGAATTTTGAGTGTGGCAAGTGGCTGTTTTTAACGCATTTACTGAGGTTTGTTTAAATTGTTTCGTTAATGCCCGCATATTTACCTATTTAATGTAGATCATTATTTTTGGAGTTTATCCCATTGCATGTAATGGATTATCAGTCATTTGGTGTCAATAGTTAATCAACTTGATAATTTTAAAATTAATGTGTTTATGCCGCTGCAATGATTGAAAATATGCTAACACTATATGGTTTATTTGATCTCATAGTGCGGTCAACATTGTAATATTTCTCTGTACAGTTATGTTAAAATAGGTTTTTTTTACAAATTAAAATCTTTTAACAGATTTAGGTGTTTTAGAAATAAATAAACGCCTTACTAAAGGCTCCTAATTAATCCTCCATAATTGATAGAATAATAATAACAAAAGATAATAAAAAAGGAGGTAAATCAAAGTGAATTCCGCTATGAGACAGAAGATACAGCTAATCTCATTTATGATAAGGTTCGCGAAATGGCATATTTTTGCCTTTAGTTACCAATTAATCCTATCAGCAAATCAGCATTCATTCAGTAGAATATCTGTGTGTGTGTATCTATTCAGACAGCCACTGTTTCGTTACAACGATTTACTTAATCAAGAATATAATAATCAAAAATAGCTCCACTTAAAATTTGGGCATCGAAATATATTCTACAAATATCTAGATAATTATGATCGCCAGCGATAGTTGTCGAACCCCAGTCTTCTGAATAATAGTCAGATACTTTACCTTTTGATCTATCCGGCCCACAACTGGTATATCCTACAGCAATAAATCTTCATCGTCACAAGATCGCTTTTATATAAATCAACTTAAACTATATTTTATTTTAAAATCTATCTTTAACATAAACTTTACGTTTATCATACATGTATGTCGTTTAGAGTAGTTCAAAATATGGAAATCTACTATGGCTAAGATATAAGATCTACAGATTCAAGTAATGAAATGTAAACCAAAGTAAAAAAATTCGTCAGAAGGATTTTCGGACCCTATCTCGACCCGAATACTAAACAGTACCAAATGAGACCAAATGCCGAATTCAAACAGATTTATAGCCTAAGATGGTAGTGTCCATAGACTCTCTAATAACCAAGTTAATCTGGGAGGAGGTTCCGATAGTGAAAACGCCCTTAGGATACCTACAAATGCGGCGGAGAAATATCATATGGTTGTAGTTACGAACAGTGGGAAGTATCATGGACAACCGTGTGAGATGGAAGCAAGTTGTGCAGTTAGCCAAGATTCACCCCGGGTTGTCGTGCTACGAGAGGAACACGAAAACGGAGTACAAAATATAGTAGATAAAGACTTTGTCCGGTAATAGAAAAACAAAAAAAAAACTTGGCACAGTAAGCGGTATAGTAGACTAGCGCGAAGCTTCATACTGTCTTCTGTATTTTTAAAATTTCAATATTATTTTCAAAATTGAATAAAGTAATTTTATTATTTATTTATTATTTTAATTAGACGTGTAATTTTAATAAACACGTGTTGAATCTATAGAATCTGTAGATGACTCAACTAAACAAAAAAATAAGATTTAAGAATGGCATAGCACCGCTATTAAGCTAGGCACTGACGTTCCGATTTAAAGTCCCACTTAGTAGGACTACTAGTGGGATTGTTGACTCCACTCACGCTCCGACGTGAGTGGAGTGGAGAAAAAAATGTATCAAGTCAAGTCTACTCAAAATATAATTAAGAGGAGGAAAGTGGCAGCAGCATTGTGCTTGTTAGCCTCACCATTTGAAGAGAAGGAAAAAAATGTTGGATGAAGAAATTATTCGTTGATCGCGTGAACTAATGTGACACGAAGTTGCTCAATGTCATTGATTTGGATGATTACAGCACATTCAGCAGGTGCTGTTGAGTTATTTTCCGCGCATTTTGGTCCGCGTATAAAACACTACTAGTATCCCACACAGAGATTATCTCTGTTAATATTAATAAATTCAGAAATTCCTTCACTGTTCATTACTTAAGGCATACAGTAGGTACCCAAGGTCGCCTTCGTCGCCAGTCGAAAGTTGGACCTTCGAATCGTCCTTTTCAATGTTCCGCCTGATAGAACTAGATTTCCAACAATCCAGCAAGCCCACTAGCGGCCCGATATCGGATCCCACTTCGGAGGTTGGACCACAAGTCAGACTAAATATCTGAATGTGAATGCCCCGCTTTAGCTAATATCCTTGTTATAGATTTTTATAAAATTGAAATAGTTTACATGTTGTAAAAGTGATTCGCTTCAAAAAATAAATAACCTTTAAATATATCGCTGCAGATTCATGAAGTTGTGCGGATGAAGACTAAATGGTAAAGGATTAGATGAAGACGTGATTGGGAATCAAAAAACGAAATTTTGCCTTTAATATGCGTTATTTTGAAAAATATATTTCAAGTTTTTAATAAAGTTTTACAAATACAAATAATTTAATTAATCATATCATCATCAACTTGTATACGTCCACTTCTGGACATAGGTCTCCCTTAGCTCTTTCCATCTGTCTCTGTCTTGGCTTGCATCCAGTTATTGCTAACACGCTTCCGGTTACTCTGAGATAGCGCGTGTGAGCGTCCTCTGCTCAGTATTGCTTCTTGTGTTGGTCTCGACTCTAAAATACGTTTTGTCCATCGGTTGTCTGATAATCTGGCGACGTGTCCTGTCCAATTCCATTTTAGCGACGCGATTTTTTCAATGGCGTCTGTTGTTTTTGTTCTGCGACGTATTTCTTCGTTTGGGATTCGGTCTCTCAGAGAGACACGCAACATCTGGCGCTCCATAGCCCTCTGAGTTACACGAATCTTATTCACTACCTTTTTTGTGAGTGTTAATGTTTCCTATCCATATGTGAGTACAGGTAACACACACTAATCAAAGACTTTCCTTTTGAGGCATATGGGTAGATCCGATTTAAATTCATAGTTTAATATACCAAACGCTGCCCAGGCTAATCCTATGCGACGTGGGAGCTCACATGTCTGGTTATCTCTGCCCAACCGAATTTCATGTCCTAAGTACTTATACTTTGTAGTCTGCACAATATCCTTTCCATCAACGGTAATATTTCGATTTAGCACCAGATTAGTCTTTATTTGCGTCTTGTTCGTATTAATCTTTAGTCCGACCTCCAAGGAAGCCTGATATAATTTTTCAAACAGGTTCAAACTAATATACACACATCAAAAAAGTCTAAGGAACACCACTATTATTCCATTAAACACTTTTTTGTTAATACATACCATTCGATTTCAAAAGTTGTTCTCTACAAATTAAGGTATGCCATGAAAATTGATCTGTCAATTGCAGTGTTTTATTGTGGCAAAAGTGACATCGCCTCAAATTGGTACGGTTAATTATTGCTTGAAATTGTAACGAAAAATTGCCTCCCCGATAGAATCGGTATGTGGTAGGATTAGCTCGTCGAAATGTGCATATAACTGCACGTGAACTCTGTGGGGCATTAGAAAATACCCACAGTACGTGACCAAAATTTAAAAAATAGACAACATGAAGCTGGTCTGCATGCCAGACGTTTATTGATGGTTCCCATGTTACGTCATGAAAATCGTGGGCTCAGACTAAACTGGGCACAACAACATGTGCACTGGGTTGTTCACAGATGAAGCTAGGCTTCGTCTCCAACCTGATACAAGAAGAGTGAGAGTTTGGCGAGGACCTGGTCGACAAGAGAGACAGGCATGTACAGGATGGTCGTCCATATAGTGATCTACAAGTTATGGTGTGGACTGGAATAATTTTTCATCATCGAACCATTCCCGTTTTTTTTGTAAGGCACTTTAAATCAATATCAATATACTGATCATATCTTAGAACCTGTTGTCCTTACATTTGCCACAGCTGGGGGTCCTGATTTGCGGTACATGCAGGATAATGTAAGGCCACATACTGCAGTAAGAGATTGGTTTCATAATGAGGAGATTACACTTTTAGCATGGCCAGCACAATCGCCAGATCTTAATCCATGTATGAGATATGATTTAGAGACATATTGCTCCTCATCTACACAATGTTTATACTAGACAAGGTCTTCAAGATCTTTTTACAGCCATCTCCTTCATAAGAATGCCAAGGCAGTGTCAAGCTGTAATTAATGCTGCTGGAGGAAATACTGATTATAAACACATTTGTTGTTAGATTTTTCTGTTTTAAATTGACTTTTATGTTAAAAATTTCCATTAAATTAGGGCACATCTTATCTTATCTTTTTATTTTATCATAGAGAAATCACATTACACTAAAATTAATACGAATTGATTGCTGATTAATTAGGCATTATAACGATATGCCACTTTTTAAAATCCAATCAAAATTGATGTATATATGGAAAAAAACCTTTGTGTTACTTAGACATTTTTGATGTGTTTATTAACAACACAATTATGTTGTTCTATTAATAATAAATATCCAAGGAATATGATAAACATAATCAGTGGGTCTTCAGTTTAATCGATTATTAACAGATATTTCAATTAAATACCACCAACGACGAAATAATTTACTACACAAAAAATTTATATTCCATCAATTTATTTGATTAAATGCGAGTTTTACCTGCCTATTTATATATTTGTAACGACTGTCACCGATATTTCATTACGTGTTTTAACGTTTAAATTTTCAATTTTATTGTAGTTGAATTTGTTAAAATTTTATTTTAATCGACGTCACTTGTACCGACGTTTAAATTAGAGATAGATAGATAGATAGATTTTGCATGGATATTTCTTCTCCGCTAAATAAATACGTGAATTTTTTACGGCTAACAAGGAATTTATTTATTTTTAATTAGTAAAATATATTATGCTTTATAGTAAATGGAAATAAGTTAGTAGTTGTCAATCAAAAGTTTATCTTATTGAATTAAAAAAAAGTTGTAAATTTTGATATTAATACGTAATTTTTAAGTAGATGTAGTAGTAGTAGATCACATACAAGAAGCTTCATGTTGGGTGATGCAGACGACACTGCAATCGCAGCTAAACACGTGGATATAGATGTAGGAATTCTACAGACGGCACTGTATATGATAGAAGAATGGAGTATCCAATGGAAAATAGTAATAAATCCAGAAAAGACCCAAGCTTCAAAAAGAGAAGAGATAACCCAGAAGAACAGCTAACAATGCAAGACACATCCGTCGAATGGAAAAACGAAGCTAAATAACACTTAAATGCTATTCATGCCCCCAACGGTTGCGTTGTATTGTGACGTAAACATATTATATCGTTCTCACTTTTACTTACCTAAAGCTTTCTCTCTCTAACACATTGATTTTACTACATATTGCTCTTTGCATTATATTTTTCTGACTATTTCACTCATCTTAAAATTTTTACATAATCTGACCAATCACAAACCAAAGACGTGTTATCGCGAAAACACCAACTGTCTTTCAATTCTGATTGGTCTATCAGCTTCGTGTTTTCAACGACGTAACCATGGATACCGATCGCAAAGCAAAGTTTGACGTTTGCCAAAAAAATTATTGTAGCTGTATACGTCAAAATGAGTCGTTTCGGTGGTACTTCAAACGAAGTTATAAACCAAAACATTGAAGAAAATATACCGAGTAACACAAGAAAATCTAAATCTTATATATGGAGACAATTTATGATGTTCTGTGTGGATCGCAACTACAAATTAGATGCAGAAAATAACAACGAAAGACTAGCATTCATTCTAAAAGACTGGGCCTTCAACATGCGAAAAATTGATGGTAGTGATTACAAGGAGAGTGTTATTAAAACCATATGGAACACTACTGCAAAATTGGTACAAGAAAAATATTTCTGTGAGTATCAGAGACATATTGATCCCTTCAAAGATATAACCTTCAAGGAAGCGAGAGCGGCTCGTGATAGTAAGAGAACATTGTTGCAAACTGTACCCGATAAAAGGAAAATGAGTTCTGTCGCTATGACTTCGGATGAATATAAAAATATGTGCTTACAATGGGACGAAGACACGCCAGAGGGACTCCAAAAGAAGTTTTTTCATATAGCTGCCGTAGAATTAGCTTGGAGAGGTAACGAAGCAAGTTTTTCCATGTTAAATTTTTTGAAGGAAGAGACTAACAACAAAGGCTGTTTAACAAACAGAATTGCATATAACCCGATATTCTCCAAAACCCTCAAAGGTGGTGATAAAAACTGCAGATAATAAATGGCTTACTCAAAATTTGAAGAATCCTGAAATGTGTCCTGTGAGATTATACCGGAAACTTATATCGAAAAGGGAAACTATTACCAATGATAGACTTTTTCTGACTGTGAATGGCAAGTGAAATAAATATAATAATAGTAATTGGTACAAGAATTGTCCTATTGGTATTAATACAATATCCAAATGGACAAAAATGTCTGCAGAAAAGATAGGATTAGACACTAAAAAAGTGAAAATAACGAATCACTCTAATCGTGCCACTGCAGTTAGTCAGTTACTACAATCTGGCGTTAGTGAACAACAAGCTATGAAAATTACTGGACATGGAAGTTCGAACTCGATGAAACCATATTTACATCTTAGTGCCGAACATCATCAGAACATAGTGAATACTTTTAGGAATACTCCAAGTACATCAAGTAATAATAGCAACAATACATTGTATCCACCTAATAACGGTCATACTATTCAAAATTTTTACAATTGCACCGTTTATAATAATTATAGTCGAGAATAATGTATTTTTTTCGTGTACAAATTATTTATTGTTGTAGGTAAAAAATAATTATAACAAATTATTTATAGTTATAATAAATATTTCATGATTATGACTAATTGTGAATTATTCAAAAAATGGGTAAATTTGGGTTACCTACATCAAATGTATTATGTATTATTAAATTCCTTCCTCTCATTCTACTGAATTTTTGACCTATCACTTTGTTCATGAAATAGTCTAATAAAATACCACTCGTGATTTAATTTAGCTTATAAGTCTGTCTTTTATTTCTAAACTCAACTAAGTTTCTTAAAGAAAACATCACTCGTCCTACGGACTCGTGGTGTTTTCAAGCAACTCAGTTTCGATTAGAAGTACATCGACAGACTTATCGCGAAAATTGAATCACTAGTGGTATTACTATTGATAATAATTTTCGCTCTCGTGCTCATTTACATTCTAGACAAATCTCACAATTTTTCACACGCATTTTCCTAAACTTAAGATTTGCTGTGTACGTATCCAACTTCACAAATTATTTTTATTGTACAATTTTTGGCATATGTGCCTAATGGGAATATCCGTGGTTTTATGATTTTCAGTTTGGTGTTCATTAAATAAATTGTCTATCTTTTTAAGTTGGCTGTCAGCATTCCTGGCAGTTGTTGGTTACCACAGATCTAAGTCTGAGATGTAACACACGTTTCATAACCTTCTCTTTTCAGAAACTTTAGTTATTATCACTTTACTTCTTCTTCTTCATCGTCTCCTTCCACTGTATAAGCAATTTTGCTTGTTTACTGTCGGGTTGTTACCTCTATGAAAGAATGTCACTCCATCTCTGGCACGGTCTGTCGATAGTTGTCCTACCACTTGTAATTTTTCTCTTGGTAGTTTAACGACTCTGTGTCCGCCATTCTACTGATGTGATTGTTCTATTCTTTTTTTCTATTTAGTGTCCACTCTTTATACCCTGTACATTATATTTTTTTCTGATCTCTTATAACTTTACTTGCAGGTAATAAATACTTTTTATTTAACATCATGGAACTAATTATCTGATAAAATTTTCGAAGATAGAGAGTCTGTGAGTTCTACAAGTACATTTACTTTTACAAGTGTAAACATTGTACGTCCCTGTATGGATGGATGACAAGCATTGTCACCATTACTATTAGAGCTCCAGTAACTCTGAATAGCGCG
>NW_027314425.1:0-15108 GCF_040954645.1 Diabrotica undecimpunctata | reverse complement strand
ACGCGCTATCTCAGAGTAAATAAAATTCCCAGTTCAAGCGATACGAAAATAATAATACAGAATTACTTGTATGACAAAGATATTTATTTTCATATATATATATATATATATATATATATATATATATATATATATATATATATATATATATATATATATATATATATAATACTAACAAGGATTTATTGGACATTTTAAAAAGTTTCGCATTGAAAAAAGAATACGTTTGTGATAATTATGCCGAAAATATGGGTCATATGATTTTAAGACTTCCAACATTACTGTGTATTTAACCCAATCGAACATATGTGGCATCAACTTAAGTCAAGAGTTCGAAGAAATAATACTTTGCCACATTTAAATGCATCTGTCCTGCATTTAATTGAAAAGGAAGTACTTTTGATGCGAATTGTTGGAAAAATGAAGTCTCACATATCATGAAAGCTGAGAATTCATATTTTCCTACATATAATATACAAAATATTATCATCAATTTAAAAGACGACAGTTATAGTGACACAGATTTAATATACTCGTTTTGTGTATGTGTGTGTTTTGTGTTTTATTGGCACTGGTTTTCACAACCAACTGGCCAGTCAATTTCATAATGATTTTTTTAGACTATAACTTATCACTAACTCAGGGGAGTAATGTGTAGCGTCTATGTTAAGTAAATGTCTTGTTACTTTAGTAAAGTCGACGTCATTGTCTTTACAAACAGACGCTAATTGTATCCGAACGTCTGCGGTCCCTCAGGTGAGTACCGATTTACTCGTTTTAAAAGATTGATATTTATTCATGTTGGCTTGTTATGTTTAACTTTTCGGTTTCATGTCTGAAAAAGTTGGCGAAAAATGATAAATTTTTTTTATTAATAATTTCACGAAAAAAAATTATTCTTCACTAAAGGTTGTGCATAACATAAAAATTATTAATCAATAATCTTATAAAATATTAAGTGGTAGATAGGGAAAATCATAATTATTAATTAATACTGAAGAAGAAAGTGATTTTAAATTTAGACATACAAGAAAATCTTATTTTAAAATGTTTGTAGGTATTAAAAATTATGTCCAAGTTTAGATTTAAAGTAAAAAGTAAATAAAAAAATACTTTTGCATTTGTTGATTTTGAATATTGAATAAGTTATCAGTTTATGTATTTTTTCCATTAATTATCTAGATATTTATTTAAATTAAATATGTAATGTAAATGCCAAATAAAATATAAAATTCGTTAAGCCGGCCCTTTTTACTATTTACCTGAAGAGACAAATCTCTTTATGGCGTCGACTTTATCAGCGGGATACTTTAAAATTCTGCATAAGTCAGTTCTTATAATTGTGAATAAAGTTTACATAAAAACGTTTTTGAAACAAATAAAAAAAATAATATAAAAATGAGAGAATAATACATGAAAAAGGGACTACCTTCATCCAGAATAATCGTAGAACAACTTTTTTTAAACTTGCCAGTTTTTTTAATATGAAAAATAATTTTTCCCGGGAAATATCAAAAAAGTTATTCAAACTGTTATAATAAAAAAATTGCGATGTTTCTGCAATCAAGTTTTGCAAAGTTTGAAATGGGTTTTTTAACTATTTTATTAAATACTTTTGATAGAATAATTATCTCCCTTGCTTCTGCTACCCCCAAAAATTATTGTCAGTTGATTTTTTTTACGTATGTTTACTCTAAAAATATAACCTTCACTATTTATAAATCTCTCTAAAATTTTAACCACATTTTTGACCCACCTTTTGTAGGTTCGGTTTTTCAACAGATATTAACATTTATTTAAAATTAGGAATTCTTAAGTTTTTTACAGTTGTCTAAGCAACAGATTAGTAAATCAACATTAACAAATCACCATTATAAAGTTTTATACGTATCTGTTCAAAATGCAATACTTTTTACTACTAGACTAAAGTTCTTAAAATGCATTTTTCGCCTTTAATTGTTTATAATTTTAAAAGTCTATTGAATTCACTGCGGAAAACACAGTAGTTTTGGTTATCGAGGTATAGCTTGTCTCAAAATATATCATCTTGATTTTCCCCTCCTTAAAGTATTAGTGGTATTATTGTCATTGCCATCAATGGAATAACCAAAGTTATTGGTTCTTAGTGGCAAAATATCAGGGGTATACTCCAGGTTAAAATAATACAACGCTTTTAATTCAAGACACTCCATTATATATACCATTTTTCAAAGTAAAAACGTTGCACGTCACAATTTATATAAAGTAACGTCACTTATATTTAAAATTTTTAGAGCGTCAATCTTAGAGATCAAATTTTCCTAAAACAGCTAATAATACGAAACCCGGAACGGAAACTACGGAACTGCTCGATCTTTCGTAGGCGTCAACATGGTATAACAATCAGAAAAATGTAATCATCATTATATTGATTGATATTGATACGGGAATACTTCAAATTTTAATGACAGTTCAGCGTGTGTGGCAAAATTGTTTAAAGTGTTGCCGCTTTTTTAGAGTAAGTATTTTGTTTATGTTTTGATTTCTTACATAATTTGATCATAATATAATATATATTAATAAATTGTATTTATAAATACATATTAAATTTAGAATAATAGATTTAAAAACTAATTATTGTTGTGTATTGTGATTGTGCTGTCAAAACAACTAAATAGTCTGTAGAAAGCTGATAAGCTTTCATATAAGATAGATTATTTGAACAAGAAATAATGGCGGGACGTTTTTACTATTAATGCTCTAAAAGACCAGAGTTTAAAATTTAGAATATATAATTTTGTATAAAAATTTTCTTATGTTTTTTTGTGTGTTGCAGTAGTCTTAAAACTAAGTGTATTTACTGTTAATATAACAGTTTGACAAATATTTGACATTTTAAAAATTCCTGACTTACTAACTATTCTGATGTTTTGGCAACGCTGTGGGGTTCTGACGTCGTAAATCTTGAATGACGTGCAATCATTTTTATATGAAAAATTCTATACTCCACAATACACCTACATTATATTATACAAAAATGTTTTATTGCCTAAATTGGTCGCTATAGAAATCATATAATAATAATAAATATTATTCCATGTCTAATTCTGTCTCTCTGTTTGACTCCTTATTTGGATTAATTACAATGGGTTGTGATATTATAACTTAGCATAGATAGGATTATTTATTTTTCCAATTTTGTATCGACATATTATTTATAACAATTTTAATTAACTATATGACAGTGGCACTCAGGGTAGGAGAATTTCATAAAAATCGGTCAAACCATTTAGGAGAAGTAATAATAATAATGATAATATTAATATGCTGATTTGCATATACTGATTTACTATGCAGCAACAGCAATTGCTAATGTTACGGGCATTAAGATCAAAACACGACGGGGGGTACCAACATCGGAAGGACTGGTAACAGAATACCACCCTGGAAAAAACGACTGCTGAGGAAAAGTGAATTATTGTGCAGGGATATTGGACAAATTACGGAATACATCCGAGGAGTAAGAAGTGGAAAAGTAATTAAAAGAACTTATGAAATAATTCTGAACACTCCAAGAAACTCACAACATGATCCAGAAAACAACACAGCTCAACATCGCCTGCACACTGTGCACACATTAAAACAAAAACTCTTCGTTCATTCAGGTTGCGTAAGGAGATACAAAGTTAGTAACAAGCTGAAATGCGACAATAGAGTTAGAGAATTTGATCCTAGTTTTGAAAAAGCAAAAAAGGGTATAGGATTAGTTAATTTTTTTAAAAGAAAATTTCGATAATTTCAATTCTTATTTTCTTTTCGAAAATGGGTCATTTGGAGAGAAAATATAAGTATTTAAGAATAATTGTCTCGAAAATGTAAGATAGACATGATCGTAATTATAAAAGTTGAAATAAATCATTATAATAGTATTTTAAGTAACAAGTTCCGAAAGTCATATTCTACGGGATGAGAAGGACAGTCCTGGAATCCTGCGAATCTCGTAAAATCACTTTTGGACCTTATTAGGTACAATTTTTTTCTGCAGGCGTTGATTATGATAAAAAGAATCTGAATAGATACATTAGTTATAGATAGATACATTATAAATTACATACTATATAACAATTGCTCTGCTATACAAGTATTTATGGAAATGCTCGCAAGCCAAATTTTCCTGCCTGTCTAGGGTAGCTTAAAATCGGGCGCACTGATCAGAGCCATTTGTAATTGTTCGAAAGCTTTTTGACACTCTTCGCTCCATATATATTCTTTGCCTTCTGTCCAATTTGTTAATGGCTAGGAGATGTTGGCAAATTCTTTGACAAAACGTCGGTAATATCTACATAGACCAAGAAAACTTCTAATTTCGTGTTTATCTCTTGGTACTGGCCAATCCTTAATGGCTGCAAGTTACAGGATCAGCTGTTACACCATTACTTGCTACAATATGTCCCAAGTACTTCACTTCTCGTTGAAGCATGTGACATTTCTTCGGACTTAACTTTAAATTCGCTGCCCACAATCGTTGAAAGACTTCTTTCAGATTTTTGGTATGTTCACTGAAGGATCTTCCAACCACAATTACATCATCCAAATATACCAGGCATATTTTCTATGTTAGACCTCTTAAAACTGACTCCATTAATTTTTCAAATGTGGTAGGACTCTGAGATAGCGCGTGCATAACTGTGAACTGATCAGCTGGCTTCATATCTACTTGCCAATATCCACTTTTTACTCCAGTGTGGAGAACCAACGAGAACCAGAAAGAGTATCCAAAGTATCGTCTATTCTGGGCAAAGAGTAACTATCTTTTTTAGTTACCACATTGAGCTGTCGGTAGTCAATACAAAAACGCGTTGAACCATCTTTCTTCTTTACTAGCACTAGACTGTTTGATGGTTCAATTACCCCTTGTTTTTTCATATCTTCAATGATGTCTTCGGCTTCATCTCTTTTCGCAAATTGAAGTCGTCTAGGTTGTTGTCTGATTGGCTGAGCGTCTCCGGTATTAATTTTATGCTTTACTATGCTCATAAAATGCGTTAGGCTTTCACGGCCATGTTTGTTCGAGCTGTTAGGCCGTTGCCATCTGAGATTATTTCTCGACGTTTTGCCAACACTAGAGGTTGGCATCTTCTGGAGATGTTTCTGCTTTGCCTGTAATCTGAAACTGGCGCCGCGTTGTACTGCGGAGGCCATATTTATATTTTCTACTCGCCTCCCCTCCACTAGTTTCGGCGTGAGGGGGCATGTCGTCGTTTGTAGTAGCTTTTCTTTATTCGTGTTTTGAGGGAAGGGTTTTTGTGGATTTTAATATTGGTATCCATGTTTTGTTGATTTTTAGTCCTCCTTCTATCCGATTAAAATTATTTACTTTGCTTGTTTTACCCTTATCATTTTTATCAATGGCAAAAACATCTTGAAATTCTATCAGCATAGACTTCACTTTTTTAGTACGTTCATCATCAAGATCTTGGCTACTTTTAATCACAATCTCAAGAAGCTCCTTTGGATACTTAGATTTTGATGGTTTCTCATTAGTATTCATAGAACAAATCGAAGCCACGGGAACACACTGTCCGATCAAAGTTCTTTTACTTAACTTAATAGCACTTCCCTTTAAATTCATAACTCTTACAGGAACGACATCTCCATCTCCAATTCTCACCAAAGCTTTTGCCTTTAAGAACTCGGCATTGTTCACATCTTCGACCATCCTTAAACTTCCCTCTTGGCAGTAACCGTCAGGTCTGGTCATCAAAATTTTCTTATTATTACCGGGTATTGTTACGTCATAAGTAGTTATTAAGCTGATAACATCTTCTTTGTCTTCACGAAACGGCAATTCTTCACCACTGATCTCGAGAACTCCATCTTTGACATTCAATACAGCCCCAACTTCTCTTAGTAAATCCATCCCCAATATGAACTCGTCGGAAATCTCTGCAATTAATACTCTATGTTTCACTGTGGTCTGGTCAATAGATACTGACATATAAGCCTCGCCATATGTATTAATTATCTCACCAGTTGCTGTTCTCAGCTTTACTGTTGCAGGCGATAATTTAAGATGACCTCGTACAACTTCTGGAAGTGCAATAGTTCTTGTTGCACCTGTATCTACTAAAAACGTTCTACATATATTATTGATACGACCCTCGGTGTACAAGCTATAAATTCGACCGGAGGGACGTAATGTTAACAGTAACTATGGGGGCTGTATTTCTCGAGGTCGGCAGTTGCCCCTTGGTGTAGACTTGTTCTAGTTTTCGACTGTTTTATCATTCTCTGGTAATTTACGGCGAATGTAACCTACGTCACCACCATTCCAACATCTGGTTTCGCGTCTCTTCGGCATCATGTTACGAACTACTTTCCGTACGATTTCCTCTAGACGTTTATCGTTTTGTTCGTTGCTCTCTTTAGAGGTTCGTACTCGAAAGCTCCGTGAAGCTCGACTAGCTGTCTCGTGTTCCATGGCAATGGCGAGCGCTTCAGCTAAAACATCTGCTTCGGACTCTTGCACATTTTCACTTGCTTGTTGAATTCTACTTCTTAGTTGCGCCTTGTAGACTTGTTGTAGATGGGCATCTCCGTAACGTTTGTCTAGTCGAGTGAACAAGGTCTGGTAACATTTTTCTTGACCATTAGGAATCGATCTTAGGACATCCGCAGCATCACCTCGTAAAGCAGCAGTCAAGGAAACAGCTTTATCTTGTTCTGTCCAATGATTGGCTGTCGCAATAGCTTCAAATTATCTAAAGTATATGGACCAAGGGGACTTTCCATCAAATGGTGGCAATTTGAATATCATATGATGTGTCGTTTCGTCTCTAGGTGATTCTTCTTTCACTACCAGATCTAGAGTTACTGTATTAACTGGTGGTAGCACTTTCATGTTAGTTATCATGGTCTCTAATTGTTTGATCTTCTGAATTATTAACCCCACACCTGACACCAACTGTACCGTTTTTAAATAAAACGAGCGGTTCGAATTTATATAAATGTATTTATTTATAAGTGTACAGTTCGGTAATATATTATCAACTAAACTCTACTCATAACATCGTTACATATATATATACCAAAAGTATTGTTCTAGAATCATCTGGAGTATTCCCACCTCTAATTCGTTGTTTGACGAGTCGACCTCTCCCGCGCTCGATACATCTGTTAAAAGTTCTTGGCGCTTTCGAGATGCAACCGTTTGACCGAGAACTGTCAATTTTAAAATATATTACTGTTATGTTTAATTGGCATATTTTTGCGTATTTTGTTCATACGCTGGTGATATATGTGAGTCCGAATCACAACACGAATTTCGTATATTATTTTTGAAATATTTAAAAATCCCATGTTAATCTTATTAAATATATGTAATAAACGCAAAAATGCGAAATTTTAAAATAAAATGAAAATTTACAACATAATTCGAGTTGTTGGTTTTTTATTTTTATCTTCCACAAACATTTTTTTAAGTTATACTTCTATACGCGCGTTGGACGTTGAAAATTTGTATAAGATATAGGTAAGAGAGAGACAAAAGATATATTTCCTCTCTCTTTCTCCCTCGAGAATAAAAATGTTCCTTTTGTAAATATATTTAATATTTATTAATATTAATATTATTTTTTTATTAATATTATTATCATGGTAAATTAAACATATGCGTAAGTAAGTTATGTATATTGATATTTTTAAATACTTATAAATATTGCATTTTAATTTGTATTATTATATTAAATTATGTTGCAGTGTATTGTATTGTATTTTTATATTAATAATAAAATAAACAATGAATTTTACTGCAAAGTATGTGTAAAAATTTTTTTTGCATTCAATTCCTTACATACATATATGAAAATAAAAATATACATTTTCGTCAAAATATTGATTCAATCCTTCATTTACTATACTCATATTACAGGTCAAATGTTGTTTATAGCAAACGATATATCATATACCTATATACCTAATTCTGTTTCCCTTTCTACTCTCTCTTACCTATAGCATTACATATGTAATGATTGTGCAGATTGACTTCCATATAAATTTGTAACTGCGAACGCGTGTATAGAAGTATAACTTCTACCGGCAGTCCCACTGGACTGCCACACTCGTTTTTTTATTTTATTATATTGTTTTGATTATTACATTTATTTTCTATTGAAGATTAATTTAAGGAAGTAAAGGTATTTCTGATAACGCACAAAAACTCTGAGAATGAAGGTTAAAATTGTATTTTGACGTTACAATATTCATAATTATAATCAACTAAAATTTTCCTATAAAATTTTTTTATATTAGAATTAATTTTAAAATTAACAAAAAAACTAATAAATTTTATTAAATATTTAATATTCACAATATATAATTCTCGTGTCACAGTTTTAGTAGCCATACTCCTACGAAACGGCTGAATCGATTTTTATGAAATTTTATATGTGTATTTGGTAGGTCTGACAATAGGTTGCAATCTATTTCCCATACCCCTAAATGATAAGGGTGGTCCTCGTCACCTCAACATATTTTTTTATTTTTATTATTTTACGAGATGGTATTAAACAATACTTCTATCAGCAACCATAATTTTTTAAGAGCTATATTATTGTCACAAAGTTAGTTGCCATACTCCTCTAAAACGACTTGACCGATTTTTATGCAATTTTAAACGCATATTCGGTAGGTCGGTCGTTATGTTTTTGATACTCCTAAGTGATAAGGGTAATCAAACTTTTTTTAATTTTTTGGATATTTTTAATTTTTATTTTTATTTTTATGATGTGACATTAAGCAATACAACTCTTAACTTTACTTTTCTATCACTAACCCCGGTTTAACTAGACATATTAGTAATTTAATCACTTTAACCCTGGTCGATATCTGATCAATTACTGGTCACTTCTCATCCAGTAAAGAGTACGTATTAGGCATGAGAACAAAGCCGATCTCCTATCTTGTTTACAAAATAAGCCTTTTCTTACTCCGAAAACTCTACACAGTTGTCGTACATTATTATTGTTTATAAATCGAGCTTAGTAGTGACGTCTACAATTATCATTTTACCTTCTCAGTGTTCTCAAGTAAATTTATTATTAATTTGCTGAGCCGAGCTTATTCAGCGTGTTTTCCAGAGCTTAGCTCACCAGTTCAAAAACCATAATTGGATGAGCAATATTGGCGGCAAAAAATACCGATGTCGATGATCTGAATGCTACCATTCCGAATTTTCTTCCAGGAAATTTGTTTTTGCTTAAATCAATTGACACATTTATAAAAATTAGGATGACGTTATCAACTATCCTACATAGTTTTTGAGCTTAAAGCCAACCGTTGGAAGTTTGCGGAATTAACTAATTAACCGGAAACTCCCAAAGTTTGACTTTTCATTTTTTAGATTTTACACAAAATTCTCTGTGATGGTTTTAACCAAATAAAATACGAGAGTTTTATTTGTAAGCGTCCTAAGACATAAAATTACCACAATTAGTAAATAGTTGTAGAGATCATGATATTTATAGTTTTGTATAAAATATTATGTAATACCTCCTACAAGCTGGGAAGATTCCTAAATATAATGTTGAAGGGCACACGGTTTAAAAACAATGAAAGTCCACAAAAACACACTGTCAAAAAAGTTAGGTTAGAATTTTTCTATTCATAGTATTGTTTTATCAATTTTGAGTATGACTGACGATTTTCGTAAATCTTTTTATAATACAAAAAATATCACATTAAACTAAATAATATTATGGAGTGCATAAACGGCAAAAAGCGGAAATCCACTGGGCGAATGAGGGACATGGTGAAAAAGCTTAAATTACAAGAACATGAGACTGGGGAAAGTTGTGAATGCAAACGCTTCCAGTGTTTCAAAAATACATCCGACGCAGAGCGGCAATCTATTGTGCCTGCATTCAATTTATTGAAAAAAAGGTATCAACAAGACAGTTATCTTTGTGGTCCCATAACCACACTTGACATACAACGTATAAGACCGAGAAATCCGGAAGAAACTGCTACATTAAGAAACAAGGCTTACTGATATAAAATACGAATTGGAGGCTTAGAAACGGATAGTACTATTCCTAGAGACAAACGGGGATGTCATTCTAAAATTAATAAACTTTCATCAGAAACCGTTTCCTTAATGAAGCACCAAATTTCGACTATACAGACGACATCTGGGCGTAAAGGACATTACAATTTACATGAGAGTCAGAGGATATATCTCTCTGATGAACTGAATGTAAGAAAACTCTGGAATCACTACATTGAAAAAAATCCAGACAGTAAAGTATCATATTATGAAGCATATAGGATATACTTCAATGAAAATTTCAACATTTCTTTTGGCTATCCGAGGATGGACACTTGCTCCTCTTGTGATCAATTTTTGACAGAAATTAAATGTATAAATTCTCAACATGTACAGATGAAACTGTGAAAGAAGAATTGAATTAAAAGATTAAAAAATTGGAATTGGAAAATAAACTACATAAATTAAGGCAGAGAAATTTTATGCAATAAAAAAGAGTGCTAGATTGTGTGCTCGCAAAGTACTGTAACTAGTATAACTATGGATTTTCCAAAAAACTTGCATATTCCAACTATCACAACGAATGATGTTTATTATAAACGACAACTTAACTACTATTTATTCAATATTCATCAACTGTCTGATGCCGATTCATTTTTTCTTTGCCTATGAAAAGCTGGACTTTCATTGATTTTACATATGACACACCACCTTTGTTAGTGTATTTTTATTTTTTTTTTAATAAAACACTTTTAAAACAAAATGTTAAACTTTTCATTTTTATCGATTAATAATACCTGCAGGTGCAACTGATAAATAAATAAGATTTATCTTAACCAATTTTATAGATGTAAGTCCCTAAATGTATAATTTGAGTTTTCTCATAATAATATCACAAGGACTTTCATGGTTTAAGCCGTATGCCACTCTATAGCAATAATTAGGGACAATTCAGCAACATACATATCAAACCAAAAATTAAGATTTATAAATGTTTTAAGTATAAAAGAAGCATTGTCGACGACGACGTAGAAAACGACATAATAAAATGAAAATTAATCAATAGTACAAGATTTGCAGACAGCGGAATGTTTAGATCATCTTTAAAAAATAATGATTATGGTACTTACCGTATAGAGGCTTAAACATTATCATATAAATATTTCCGAACAATAAATTGGGTTCTGGACCAGGAAAGTCTTTTAGTGCTCTCTACTCTGAGATAGCGCGTTGTCAAAAAACATAATAATGAAATAAAAACAATTATCGCAAACGCCAATGCAATCATTATCATCTAATTTAATTCACGAACAAAACCACTTTGATCGATTTTGCACATTTCTAATTATTTATATGTTCAAAGTAAATAATATAGGGTCATCGCTGATAACGCACTTAGGATGTTATTCCGACTGCCAATATTTAACTGACGCCTTTGCGAGCATTAAATTTTCATTAATTTTAACGAATGTAACAGGTTTTAACCAAATACAAAAAATGATGATACAGATAAGTAGACCTGGATGGACCATGAGGTAAAGAATAAAGAAGTTTAATACGAAACTGATTTTTTGAAATTAAAACGTCAAGAGCGCAATACAACTTCCTTTATTTTCTTATATAAGTTCTTATATAAGTTCTAAGCTGATCTTTACAATCATTTATATATTATAGAGAAACTATACAAAAAAGTACACTGTACTTTTCTGCCTATATTTAGCCACATAATTTTGATATTATGTGGCCATATTATTTGAAATAATTTTGAGGCAGCTGCAGTTCTAATTAATTCTTTACAATAACCATACTTTTTCTCCTTCTAATGACGCGTTGGTTCAAAAAATTGGCAATGATTAATATTATGTGTATTTTGAAGACTACTGTTCCAAACCTATGTCCACTGATGCTGTTAAACCATTTGAACAAATTTTTAGCCAATACCTCCTTATTTCAACCAACTTTATTTGAACTAAAAGTTGAACTACTTAGTATTTCTTTATTCATGATTAGAAAAAGTAGAGCAGTTTCATTGTCTGGCCCCAACGTCTACTGAATCCAATTTGTATTAACTTCTTATATCATCGATCCATCTTGTCGAGCATCCACCTGTTTCTCTTACCTTGTATTTGGAGTCTCTACTCCAAAACTCTTTTCGTTCACCGATCATTAACTGCTCTTGCTACATGACCTATCCAGTTCCAACTCGTGAAAGCGTGACGCGATTTCTGTTGCATCATACGAAATTGAAACTGTATATGACTTGAACCTTCTTACACCGCAGAAGTTAAATTAAAAGCATTTTCAATTATAAGACACACTATAATTTCTTTTTAAAACCCGTTTCTAAATTAATATATCTCACTGGGTTAGAAAGTTAGCCTTCTTCTTCTTCAGGTGCCATCTCCGCTACGGAGGTTGGCAATCATCATAGCTATTTTAATTTTTGAGGCAGTAGCTCTAAATAGTTTTTTTGAGCTGCATCTAAACCATTCTTTTAGGTTCTTAAGCCATAAAATTCGTCTTCTTCCGATGCTTCTTCTGCCACCTATCTTTCCTTGCATTATGAGTCGTAGGATGCCATACTTCTCGCCCCGCATCACATGTCCGAGATACTGTAGCTTTCTTTCTTTAATTGTAAGTTCAACTTCCTTCTCTTTACCTATTCTTCTTAGTACTTCATTGTTCGTAACTCTATCTACCCAGGAAACCTTCATAATTCTTCTATAGTTCCACTCTGAGATAGCGCGTAGTCGTCTCATTGTGTCTAGATTTAACGTCCATGATTCCACTCCATAGTATAGTACACTGTATACGTAACATTTTGTTAGGCGTACTTTAAAAGCTAATGTTAAACCTTTGCCACATAGGACCTTTTTCATTTTCATAAAATTAGAACGTGCTTTTTCGATTCTGACTTTGATTTCTGCAGTGTAGTCATTATTTTCTGTTATAAGTATTCCTATGTAAGTGTACTTTTTTACTCTTTCGATCTGCTGGTCCTCTAATATCAAGGTTTCGTTAGTATTATGGTTGTTTTTACAAATTTTCATAAACTTCGTCTTTTTGATATTGAGCGAGAGTCCGTACTCCTTACTACACATTACTATTTTACTTATGAGTCTTTCCAGGTCTTGTAATATATCGGCTATTATTACTGTGTTATCTGCATATCTGATGTTGTTAACTAAAACTCCATTTACTTTTATGCCGACTGTTTCATCTTCCAGAGTTTTTCATAATTACCTCTTCAGAATAAGAGTTAAATAATAGAGGTGATAGTATGCAGCTTTGCCTGACTCCTCTCTTTATTTTCATTTTTTCAGATGTCTGTTTTTCAATTCGTACTATTGCTCGCTGATTGAAATAAAGGTTTGTTATTAGGCTTAAATCTCTTTTATCTAGATTTTTATTTTTTAGAATTTCCATGAGTCGGTCATGTTTTACTTTATCAACCGCTTTATTCATGTAGTCTAAAAAAGAGGATGGTTAACATCCAAACATCTCTGCGTCAGCACGTTGAAGGAGAATAGTGCCTCTCTGGTACACATACCATTGCGGAACCCATATTGTGTGTCTCTAATATCCAGCTCCAGTTTAAAGTGAATTCTGGCGTGGATAATTTTCAACAGAAATTTCAATTTATGTGACATTAAGCTTATGGTTCGATAGTCACTACACTCTTTGGCATTCACTTTCTTTGGCAAGTACACAAATGCTGATGTCAACATTTCTCTAGGGATTATTCCCATAGTATAGATAGCGTTGAACAGTTCTACTGTTCTGTCCAGGTTTTTCTCGTTGACCAACTTTAATAGCTCGCTTGGTAATTCATCTGGACCAGCAGATTTATTGGTTTTCATTGAGTTTAACGCCTGACTAACCTCTGTTTTGGTTATCTCTGGGCCTACATCTCTCGTTTGACTATCTACAGATGTACTAGCTTCTCTCTGATCATGAAATCATTTCTCGATATACTCTTTTCATCGTCGTAGTTTTTGTTTTGTCTCCCATATAATATTTCCATTTTTGTTGAGCAATATATTCGAGGTTCTTCTACTTCCTACTCTGGCTAGTTCTTTGACTTTTTTATGTAGATTAAAGGTGTCATATCTGTTTTGCAGTTCTTCTATTTCTTTACATTTTTCAGAGAAGTAGGTTTCTTTAGATTCCCTAATTTTTCTGCTTATTTGGTTTTGAAGCTGTTTAGAGTGGATCGTATTGCTGGTTTTGTTTTTTTTTCCTTTCAATCATCAATTCTAGAATTTCCTCGGTCATTTACTCTTTTTTCTTACATTTCGTTGTTGTAAGTACTGTTATACTTGGCTCCAATATAGAGGTTTTGAAGAAGTGCCACTGCTGCTCTATGTTGCAATTATTTCTTGGGTTTCTATCTAGACTTGTGTTGATTTCGTGTTTCAGATTTTCTTTTGTTTCTTCTGACTTTAGTTTCTGTATGTTAATTTTATTGAAGTTAAAACCTAGCAATAAGAAGACTGTGATCAGAGGATATGTCTGCTCCTGGATATGCCTTTACTGCCTGAATTGAGTTTCGAAATCTGTGTTTTATTAGGATGTAGTCAATTTGATTTCTGACGATTTTGTTGTCTTTGTCAGCTGGCGATTTCCATGTATAAAGGCGTCGCTTAGGTAATTTAAAAAATGTATTTGTGGCTACAACATTATGCTCTTGGTAAAATTATATTAGGCGATCTCCTCTATCGTTTTGTTCACCAAGCCCATATGGTCCTGCATTAGGGTAGCACTTTCCTTCGCCAATATTTGCATTGAAATCACCCATGATCACCCATCACTGTTATATCTCTCTATGCTGTGAGATGTAATGTTTTTTTAAGTTCGCTATAAAAGTTTTCTATTTCTTCTTCAGTTTTGTCAGCAGTTGGCGCATAAATCTTAATTAAGTTCATTTTTCCATGGGTTGTCTGTTATCTCGTCTCTGTCTCTGTCTTGTCTCTGTCTAATGATCTCGTTACTTTTTCACTGAGGATCATAGTAACTCCATATCTGTGTTGAGTGTCGCTGCTTCCAAACACTCAACAAGTCCATTAATAAAACTCTGAGATAGCGCG
>NW_027314424.1:0-15114 GCF_040954645.1 Diabrotica undecimpunctata | reverse complement strand
ACGCGCTATCTCAGAGTCCATTCCTATTCATGTAATTTCTTTATTCTTAATTTTTTCTGCGTGTTATTGCGGTGTAAAAGTATTTCATCTTTAATTTTATGTATCTTTGTTTTTCTTATATTTTTATATTATAAATGTGTATTATTTTCAGGGCGGCGACCCAGTGGGATCAGGTGGCATGGACTGCCTGCAGCTGCGCCAACCAGCAGGCCCGTTTCATTACCTCATTAGCGAACAGGCCAAGTCTCTGGTCGCCCTTCAAGAACTTCAGCATGAGGTGGGGGCCCTCCTGGAGTTCCGCGATCTCGTCATCGAGACTTTTCCAAACCTCCGAAGTAAGATGGCGTCCTCCACCCCGGCGACGATGACGTCACACCATTCCAACATTCCCGTATCGATAAGGCCAGGGGATTGGACACCGGGGATAAGAGTGAGAAAGAAAATCGGCAGTAAGGATGATAGGAAGAAAGGAGGGGATACAGCTGTGCAAGATTCGGGATTCAGTACTGAAACTTCGAGCAAGGAAACGCATAGCGCTTCATCTACTGCGTTGGCAACATCTTCATCTGCAGCTGGTGAGTGAAATATACAATAATATTTAGTAGGGCTCGTATTTCTAATGTTTAGTGTTCTAATGTATTAAACACGAAAAGGCTAGCTGTGGCAGAATTTTTTAAACTCTTATATACGATATAACTATCTTTAGTTTTGTATAGAGTGCATTTTGCACTAAATTAATCTTTACTTTTGATTAACCTCGTCCACATCGTCTTTTTTCAATGTAAGTATTATTCCATTCTACACTCTTGAGACGCAATTTCGGCTAAACAAAATAAACATTAAAATTTTTGTTTATTCTATTCTAAGAGATACTTAAACTGTTTTTCTTCGAACATTTGTCAACGTCATCATCATTCTGGATTTACAACCCTGTGTGGGTCCTAGCCTCTTCAAGAATTTCTCTTCAGTCGTCCCTATCCATCGCCTTCCTCCGACAAGCACGTATTCCCATATTTCTCATGTCTTCATCGATCCTTGTTCTGGGTCTTCCTCTTCTTCTCTGACCAATGGGTCTATCAAGGAGCATTTTTCTAGCTGGGTCATTTTGTCTCATCCGCATTACATACCCTATCTACGTCCTATCTTAATAAAATATGTTTTACGATATCTGGTTCCTGATATATTCTATAAAGTTCCAAGTTGTATCGTCTTCTCCACACTCCATTGTCATTCACCATAGATTCGCCTTGTTACTTTTCTTTCGAAACATCCGAAATGCTTTTATTACATTACATTCGAAGATTTGTAATACGTAGAAATTTTAAATACACGTATATTTGAAATACGTGAATTAAAACTTTGTGTGAACTTCGTTCGCTGCGAACTAGGACTAAGAGAATAATGATTACAAGAAAGTAGTCACGATTTAGTTACATCTTTCAATTCCTGAATTCTTTAGATCATTGTAGTGTACCCGTAAGAATGCAAATGGCATTCATATGGACAGATCTTTTGGGCACAATATTAAAATATCAACGGTTATACGTGTTGCCATACCTTAGATATTTCATATAGCAGCTTCCCTATAGTTATAGAAACTTACGTAATTGCGTCTTTATTGTATTTAATTTATTTGTTATAATATTTACATAAGTATTACTTCTTCATTTCACTTTACATTTATATTTTTATATATAATGCAATAAGTATGTAATTATTTATTTTTTACAGGTGCAATAGAGACTGACGAAGTCGAAGACGAACTTTGGAACCTTCTAGACATCATTCACCGCAAAGGAACCCGTTTAAAAGATGAAGCCGAAGTTCTTCAAGGCACTCTCCGCGAACAAGCTATGCATAAAGACGAACAAGATGGAGGTGGTTCGTTTCAGCAAGTTATTTTTTCTTCCTCTTGTCCGACGTCATCAACAGACGTACGAAAATTGCGTCAGGAACGCGATCTTCTGCTGGATCGATTGGCAGAGATGGAGGCTGAAGTGCTGGCCGGGAGAGTGCATACTTCTAGATTGCAAGAGGATTTAGAGCATTTGTTGACGACGAAGCATGATTTGGAGGAGCAGCTCAAGGCGGTTGTTACACAAAGAGGTAAGGTAGATTAGTGGTTGCTTCAGAAAGACGCTATTCCACTAAACAATGTCATTTTTTATGTCAAGTTGTTTTCAAGATACGATACATCGTCAACTATCATCATCATCATCCAGCCTCAAGAGTCCACTGCTGAACATAGGCCTCTTCCTCATGTTTCCAACCCCGTCTATCTTGCGCCGCTCTCATCCAGTTTTTATCGAGTCTTCTTAAATCGTCAGTCCATCTTGTAGGTGGTCGACCGACGCTTCTCTTGTCTTCCCTTGGCATCCATTCCAATAACCTCTTTGTCCATCGCCCATCTGTCATTCTGGCTATGTGTCCTGCCCATCTCCATTTTAGTCTGGCTATCTTCTCGATGATGTCAGTCACTCCGGTTCTTCTCCTGATGTCTTCGTTGGTTATTCTGTCTCGCAGAGTTATTCCTAACATGGACCGCTTCATTCTTCTCTGCGTGACTCTCAGTTTGGTAGCTGCTGCTTTTGTTAAGGTAAGTGTTTCTGCTCCGTACGTCAAGACTGGGAGGACGCACTGATCAAATACCTTTCTCTTTAGGCATGTGGGCAGCTCACTTTTAAAAGTTTCTCTCAGTTTTCCAAATGCTGCCCACCCAAGGCCGATTCTTCTCTTCAGTTCATGAGTCTGGTTATCCCTGCCAATCATAATTTCATGTCCCAGGTCGTCAACTATACTTAAAATTAACAATGACCCTGGCATAATTCTCTTGTCGTTTTAACTATTTCAAATAGTCCTAGGCTACTACAGGTTCCTATCATATCTCGTATGTATAGCGAATTATTAACGTGTTTTTATATTTCCATTAAACTAGCTGGGACACATGAGCATTTTTCCATCCTTATTATGTTTCACATGGAGCGATTTTGCTGACTTTAAGTTCAGGCTAGCAGAATAAAAAAAACTTGACTATGACATATTTTTTCACCCATTGTGCACTAATTTATTACAACGTAATAATTGTTGTAATAAACCCTCAAACCTACCTCTAGTGTTACCGCTACCGTTAGTTTAATATTTGAAAAAGCTGACTTAAAAAAAATATTTTTGGCATACTTTGTTTTTACGAATTTATTAGCAGTAATACCCTAATGAATTCGTAACCTTGTTACTCATAACCCTTGTTATGTCATGTTAAAAGCAGCAAAATAAAAAATCCTAGTCTCAGCGCGCAGATGAAAGAACGATCGGGGTCCTAAGAATGTGGTGGTGGACGCTGCCACAGTTAGGTAGCAATTATTAGTAGGTCTCTGATCTGTTTAAGACAAGTTCGGTATTTTGAAGAGTTGTTTCAGTTTAAAAAAGTATTATTAAGTCAAGTTTATTGTTGTGTTATAATGTATAGTGAGTTTGAAAGTGATTAAAGTTCTAATGGAGGTGGCGAAGTTGTCGTTTTAAAAACAACAAAGAAAAGAAAAAGTTATGGCCGTGTAAAAGATGTTATGAAGAAAATTAGGCTAAATAGTCAAACTATAGATGACGACTGCGTGTGCCACAGATTAAAATGCTTTGAAAATATTCCATTAGATAATAGACTAACAATAATAAAAGAGTTTAATGAACTGGATTCGTATAATAAACAAAATGGTTACTTGGGAGGTCTTGTTACGACTTTACCGGTGCAAAGGCATAGGAGCAGAAAACCACACGAGGAGACAAACCAGAGTTCATTTGTATACAGGATTAGAGTAAAAAGTAGTGACAGTTTTCGTGACGTATCTGTCGAAGAATTCGAACAATTAGAGAATCATTGGCTTCTAATGGCACTGTAAAACCAGTTGACAGGGTTAAGCATAATAACAGGTCCCACCAATTAAGTAACGAAACTAAACGTTGTGTCAATTCATTTCTTCAATCACTTAGGGTAGAAAGTCACATTAGTCTCTAAAAGACACTGATAAAATATACTTACCTGAAGATCTCAATAATATTCCAAAATTGTGGTTAATGTATAAAGGTTTCAATTCCAATATCAAAGTTTCCTATGACACGTTTAGAAGTATTTTAAAGCAATATTATAATTTCTCATTTGGTTAGCCACGGAAAGATACATGTAGTACATGTATCTTTCACTATCACTACACACTATCACACGTTTATTACAAGCGACAATTAAATTTTGTCACATTTAACATTCATGTTCTTTCTGATCAAATCTGTGTTTTATAGATACCAAGAAAGTGTTGCTAAGAAGAGAGCTGATAAAGTGTGCTCGATGATTCACCAATTGTGACTTCCATTCTGCCTACGACTGTTCGTAATCTTGCAATATTCTGCAATAATTGGGCTGATGAACAAAAACTATAATACAGCGTTACGTTATCTGTATTATTTAGTGACAAAGCAAAAACGATTTGACAATGTTAAAATAGTAGTAGTAGTCCTAGTAGAGGTCACACTTACTTACGTGTTATCGTGACATGAGTCATATCAATCAAAAATCCTATGTCGAGGTTCCAGAGGAATGAGGGAAGTTATAAGAAGTAGCCGTGCGAAGTCATTCATAGTAATTGACTGGACTAGAACAAGGCATGTTCAAGTCTTGGACTAATTTTTTTAAGCTTATGTACCAATTATACTGCCCAGTACCGACAAGGCCAATTAGATGTCTTCATGCAGATAGTTCTACACCAAGGTTAGTTCATCACCGTTGGAATTTCTTTGGTACTTATTACAGCCACGCATTTATCAATGAATACAAGAAGAAACGGATGAAGGGCCATCAACAAGAGAACAAAATTCCCACACGAAACTTTAAAGCCTACATCAATTTTTAATATTACCAGCACATATAGTTTTTTTAGGTTATATATCTCACTTATATCACAGAGAAATAAAAATAGCCCAAGATGAAGATAGTCTCCAAAGACTGTTCCACAGATTTAACACAAGAGCAAAAGAATTTAATATCACAATCTCATCTCAAAAAACTAAAACAATAGTAATCAGCAAAGAACCAACCAGATGTAAAATAGAAATTGATGGCATCATTATTGAACAAGTAATGGAAATAAAATACCTTGGAATTTCACTGCTAAGCTATGAAGACCTGGACAAGGAACTGAGAGATCAATTACAAAAAGCAAATAGACTGGCAGGATGCCTTAATAACACTATATGGGGAAACAGACATATTAACACTGAGATGAAGTCAAGAATTTATAAAGCCAATGTAAGACCAATAATGACATATAGCTCAGAAACAAGACTCGACACAGCCACAACACAAAGGCTACTCGAAACGGCAGAGATGAGAGTACTGAGAAAAATTACAGGAAATACACTGAGAGATCGAAAGTGAAGTGAAGACATTAGAAGAAAATGTAACGTACAGTGTATAAATGAATGGACACAAAGTAAAAAAAAAATGGAATAACCATATAAGCAGAATGTGGGAGACTACCTGTTATGAGCAGCCAATAATTCTGCTAGATTAATTTTGAGCTATCAAAACAAAATTAAAAAAGGCATTTTTGATAATTTTTCTGTATTGTAGGTACTTTTACTTCAACGTTTTACTATTTTTTAATATCTTCATACTTTTCATCTTAGCACACCGGGCAAGTCGGCAAATTACGCTTTCATTTTGGAGTCGTAAAGTCGTAGTTTTTCGTGTGGTATAAAAAAATGCATGTCTTAGCATTTCTAGAGTTGAAAATTAACTCTATACCTAGATGAATGATTCGCACTGTTTTGTACTATTAAAAATTACTTCAAAAATTTTTTACTCAAAACAAATAAAAACAAATCGAAACATCGAGGCATCTTGAACAGATTTTTTGAGACTTATATTTTAGTCTATACGCTTACTCGATTCTCGTGAACTTTTTTTGCCCAAGGTTAGAAAAAGTGGGGTTTTTCTATGCGCTGATTCCGAATTTAATAATGAAAATTCTCAATTTTGCGGCGATCAAAAGTTTCAAACAATTTATTTTCATGCACGGACGCAGCAGGTGACCTATCATTGCCTTGTGATCGTATTTTGTTTTTGCATTAGCGCGCGTCCTTGCATAAGAAAAATAATTGTTTAAAACTTTTGATCGCCGCATGATGTTTTTTCACATTGACTTTTAACCCATAATTATTGCCTTTTTATAAGGGGTCGTTTAGGAGTGAAGAATTACTAGGGCGTAAAAACCTAGCAGAACACTGTCGTATTTCTAAAATATTTTTTGACGTGACAACGTCTTAAATTAGGTTGTGGCTCGGAGTCATTCATGAAAAAGTGTAACGCCCGCTCACGTCTGTTACAGTGAGTCACCGAACGAGAGAGAGGCCCGCCGGACCGGCGAATGCCTTGCGTCTCTCTCCCACTCAAACATGATCGGTCCGCTGCGCGCGCAGCACTAGAGAATTAGGCGCGTTGAATCGGTGCGTGCTTCCGTGCTTGTGCGATCATCGTCCTATCCTCAACAAAATCACTCAAATAGAAATTAGTTAAGTTTAAGTTTACATGTACAATGTTTTAGTAAACAAAATATATTTCTATAGTTAAAATTTGTGCAATTCTTATTTTCATTCAATTCCTTGTTCCTATTGTGCAATTTAATAATATTCATATCAATAAATATTCTACTGAGAAAAAGACGTTGTCACGTAAAATCTTCGCCCGTAAAACCGACTTTACAGGCACTCTGAGATAGCGCGTTTCTTCTAGCTTGAATATTAAGCTAAATAGTGAAATCGCTTCCTTAGGGGTGGATTTGAGGGTGAAAAATTATTGGATTGGTAATAAATTAGTGAAAAATGGGTGAAAAAATATTTCATAGCCAAAACGGTTCTTTTTTAATTCTGCTAACTTGAACTTTAAGTCAGCAGAATCTCTCTTATTTAGGGAAAAATGTGTATGGCATAAGATTGGCGTAGATTGCCTATTCCATTTGATGGAGGTGATACAATGAACCCGTCTTAGGAGGTCTAAGTCTCTGAAGGGCTCATAAATGGGCCCTGTCCCAATCTACCATAACCATTGCATAGGTTATATTGGTTTTCGCTCATGTGCCCCCCCCCCCCCGCTATCTTAAGAGACATTTTTTTACATTTTTCCAGCAGTATCTCTACCTTTAGACCGCATGATTTTCTTACCGGTATCCCTACGCATATTCTCTTACCGATATCCCTACACTTTTCAAAGATATTTCTTTTAATAAACTCATCGTTTATTTGATCTAATACTTTCTTTAATTGCTCGATTGCCTGTATTTCTTATTCTCTTTTGAACATGTGAGCATTTTTATATTATAAAAATTTTCCTCTAGCGAATGGGGTTTTCCCCATTCGCTAGAGGTTTAAGTTCTTCTGAAAACTATGATTTTGTTGTTCCCTATTTCCAGTTATTTTAACTTTTTTACGTTTGAATTATTGTGTATATCGTTAAATTTTTGTTCTAGGTGAAGTGAATTCGCGTATTCACGATTTACATCTTCAATTTGTGACTAAAAGTGGAACCGTTTCGCCGTCGGAAAGTAGCAAACTCCGTAGAGACTCGACGTCATCGACGACGGCGATATCTAGTCATCAACGGACAAGTCAAAATAGTGTTTGTGATCTTGACTCAGTGCTCAGTGATAAAATACCAAAAGTAGCAGTGCCGGATACGAAAAAAATACGCGCCATTTTGAAAGAACACGATTCGTTGGTGCTGCAAAAGCATCTGTTGACGTCAACAGTACGGAATCAGGTAAGGTGTTTGAAGTAATATTTGAGCCGTAGGAAATTCTTTAATTTAGTTGCATATTCGTAAAAAGTCTATAATGGAATTGTCCATTTATAGACTTTCTACGAATATGCCACTAGTGTAGACTAGACGAATAGTGTAAAGAACATTACACTAATATTTCATAAATAGAAGTAGAAAAAACTCTTGTTTTTTTATTGGCATGTTTAACTTTTAAAATTATCCAAAATAATTAGTTACAGCATCAAAACGTTTTCGGTCTTATCAGTGATTCTTGGTTAACACGTGCAAATAGCCATTTATAAAGAGGTTTAAAAACGTTTTTGTTTTAATATACAAGTTGGCTATTGCTGATCTAGTCAGTCGCAGTAGTTGTCGACATTTTCGAGTTAACTGTTCAAAATGTTCTTTTGTAGAAATCTTTAGTCGTCGACATTATGTCATCATTTTAAAATTTTAAATACATTTTAATATGTAAAACAAAGCTTTTTAAAAACCTCTTTAAAACTGGATATTTGCGCGTGTTAATTCTTCTTCTTCTTTGAGTGCCTCTCCTATTGGAGATTGGATATCATTAGGGCGATTCTAATTTTATTTCCTGCTGTTTTGAATAATTCGTTAGTGGTGCAGCCAAACCACTCTCTTAAATTTCTCATCCAAGACATTCTTCTGCGTCCTTCGATTGTTCCTTGCATTATATTTTGTAGGAATGTGTACTTTTGTCCTCTCATCAGGTGGCCAAAGTATTCAAGTTTTCTCTTTTTTATATTCAGTATAACTTCTGGATCGTTATTTATTCTGCGTATTACCTCTTCATTTGTAATTTTATCCACCCAACTTATTTTTAGTATACAGCGGTAGCACCACATCTCAAAGCTTTCAAGATTTTTAACATTCTTCTGTTTAAGAGTCCATGCCTCAAAAACGTAAAGCAAAGTACTGAATACATACAAAGCACAATACATAGTAAAATTCTATTTTTATTGTGCATCCCGCACATTGCACTAGGATACCAAGTGCTTCTTAAAAGATTAGACCACGATTAACAAGCTAGAGAAGACATGTGGTAATTTCGTTGGCTCCACGAGAAGATACATACGCATATAAACTCCCAAGTTTTACCAGTATGCCTTGGAACAAACATAACCTTCTGGGGATCCACAGATAAACAATACTTTGTGCTTTTGGGATATTGAGAGTCGATGGTACTTTACTTTAACAACGCTCTAGCGCTTTTGGCTTTACGGTGAAGCTCTAGTTGAGTTATGGCAGATGCACTTGACCCATTCTTGGCTTAAATTTGACAATGAAATGTGTCACATGTACTGCACGTATCAACTCGTAGTCTGTGGAAAGACAGGCTAGAAAAGTCCTTGATGAACCCAGACATAAAAAACTTATAGGGGACTGTTGCATCTGGGTGTATTTGCAATAAGGCTTTGAACAATATGTGAATGTATAAATCAGGGCTAATATAATCCTTTGCGGATTTAGTTCTTGACCAACATCCCTTGGGATCATGTTTATGTGTTTTTTTAGCATTACGATCATATTTAGAAAACTTTGGAGCAGCATGTCTGATACGTTTATCAGTATAACACGTTTTACCCTATCTTTTCTTCTCGACCATCATGCGCAATATTTTATCATTAACAGCAAAAGTATCTTGAAAGATTTTCTTTCATACCCGCCCAAATTTTTATTACCATTGGGAAATGAATAGCATATTGTTGCTTGACGTCGTCGGCTGTCTTGCTCATCCTCATACAAACCATATCGTCTTCTTTGAATACCGAAAATACTTAAAATCCCCATTAGAAAAGTGCGTTGTATTTTAGCATTTTCTTGGTGGAACTTTTCAAAAGAGAACGTCTCCGTTCGTACGTAACATAATTACAGTTCAACTTGCATTTAGAGGCAATCTGCAAAAAACACACAAGGTTATAATGGAAAATCATTAGGTTTGTATTTCAAACCTGTTCGTTGAGATATTTTTTTTTGGAGGTACCTACTTCAGTAAGTTTGTATGTTTTGTATGACGCTCCAACTGATTTTAAGCGTTTCTGCTCACTGCCGAATGAACCACTGTCTTTAGGTCTTCTTTTTTTCTAATTTTCTTCTATTTTAATACAATCAACTATTATCACTCACAACAAAGGCACAAAGCTGACATATGCAAATGCAAAGAAGTAGAGACATCTGTACCGTTGGACTTACGACTTTTCTAAAGAAAAATAATGCCGTACATACAGCCACTGACATCTATAAGAATCTCCTGAAACTCTAATTTTAATGCTGGCACTTGGAACCTTTTTTAGGACGACGCGCGGGAACCTTAGAACATTTCTACGCCAATAACTCACTTTGGCATAATGGCACTATGGCTTTTCTAATTAAGTATGGTATAAGTACAACCAATCACGCAGAATTTTTCCTTAATGATTTTTTATTAGGCAGTATTTTATGTATTATATGTACATCTGCTTTTAGGATTTTTCTTAAGTACGGTTTTTTCTAACAGTTTTAGAGAATTTTTTTTTTCCGAAGTTGTAGATTTCAAAGAGGTCGCTTGATCTCACAAATCTTTGCACACAATAACCTAAAAGATCTTTTGTATATACCCTACATCTAGGTTTTATTCCAAGTTGATGTTGGTTGTTACCGTTTTAATGAGAGATCTTTAAATTCAATTTGAAATATATTTTGCTTCTTTTTGCTTTCATTGTTATTGAAAAACCAACGGCACAATATTTAATCAGGGCTTAATAAACAA
Source organism: Diabrotica undecimpunctata (assembly GCF_040954645.1). NCBI lineage: Eukaryota > Metazoa > Arthropoda > Insecta > Coleoptera > Chrysomelidae > Diabrotica > Diabrotica undecimpunctata. The sequence continues at coordinate 4,543 of NW_027314424.1, read as the reverse complement.
AATTTGATTATTTGTAACTCTGATTTATGTCGATTCTATGAGCAATATACGGCGATGTGGCTTGGCCTACGAGATTATTTATATCTCCAGATATCCTATGTCGAGACATAGTGAAAGTACAAAGGATACTGAAAGGACAGGTAAGAATAGAACAGGCATTGGTCTCGCATGAATAGAGACGCTACCATACCTGTGGATTCTGAGAATACTATACACGATAACATACACATTGAACGACGTGAATCCTTCGCTGTATTGTTAATTCGATCAGGATATTATGATCAGGATTAGCTACTACCGCTCAGTGGAAGCTAAACTATTTAAAATATTGGTACAAAACGTAAATTGGTTAAAAATCCACCTTTATATGTCTTTTACTCCAACGTACTCCAATTATTTAACCAATTTTTAGCGAAACAGTTTGAAACGAATTTTAGTTTTTTTATTATTGAAGAAAACAATTAAAATACTGAAACGGCCAAAAAAGTGGTAATAAGCCGGTCGCAACATAAGAGCATTGCTTATTATGGGAAACGTTATTGGTTTGGGTATATTTATGATTTATAAAAGAGATTTATAAAGCACTCAAATTCATTAAAATACATCAAATCATTACTCAAACCAAACTATTAATTTTAACTTACTTGCAAAAAATAATAAACTTACAAAAAGCTTTATTTACTCCTGTTAAAAATAAGCATATACAGATAACAATAAACTATTATATCTAAATAAATTGTGGTCACGCAATAAATAAAAACAGGTTTTCTTCCAAAAAAGAGTGTTTCAACCAAAAAAGCTTTTTGATTCTAAATCATACACGTAATACACTCAAATGAACCTTATAATTATATGTCACTTCATAATTAACGAAATAAATGAAAATTTAGTCGTAAAATGAATTCTACACATATATCTCTAATTCATCCATAAAAATCTAACGTGAAATTTCGTCATCCAGTTCAAACAAAGTCGAAATCTATTGTGATGACATGAAAATCAAGACGGCTGCTGAAAGCAGCTTTCAGTGGGACTCTAGAAAGATAACTCTTTATATATTTACGTGATCAAAGAGACAAAATTAAAATAACTTACCGCTAATGCGAGTTATCGCTATATTGTATTTAAAAAATATTATATTAAAACTGTATTTAAAAGACTAATTACTTCAAGTCTTCCGCCATCGTACACCAAAACTAATATGCCTCAAATCTTGACATCTGGGTATTAAACAACTTAACTAAACTTAGCCAAACGACATTTTTAATATTGCCACATTGACAAAGGGTTTATTGAGTTCACAGTACATATAAATTAATTACTTTTTTCGAGTTTCTAAATGTCAAGATTATTTCTAGATTACTTCGTTTCCGGTTTCTAGATTCCTTTCTACGATGTTTTTCAGAGTGTATATGTTATGATTTGTTTGCATATCGCATAATTATTGTCTTTATCTTTATTTCAGATTCTGAAAATCCATGATTTAACCAACTGTTTTTCTCTCGCGGTTTCTTCTTTTTTCTTAAATATATTTAAGTAATATTTTTACTATAAATCTATATATCCTCTTTTTCAAATTTAATAATATTGGCTTGTTCTTTTTCTATATATTTGCTTTTTCGTTTTGAAAGTGGAAACCGATATACGAAATAATTATCCAAGAAAATAAATATACTACTTTAACCTTTCTGTTACAGAAGTATATCTATTTCTCCAATCTATGGCGAACAAGCTTGACAAGCTGTGGATGTCAATTTTGGGACTGTAAAAATGACAAAAAAGTTTTTCACTCCTACTTATGAGCTTCCTTCTTTGGGGTGGGGATGATGTCAAATATAACTACCTAATTTAGAAAAAAGAATCCACCCGAAATGCTAGTTTTTGAAATTGCCATTTTGGCCAGCATTTTATGTAAAATACTACTCTAAGTAAAAAATTGATTTCGAAAAAGTGCTAATAATAATTTTTGTTCAAAATTATCTCAGCTACATTTTTTGTTTGAAACATTTTTTTCTACGACGCGGCGTACAGATTCTTAGTAAATCCATGTTTTCCGTTTTCCCCCCTACGAAGGGCGGTAGGGAAAAGCAAATTTTTTTGCATGTTTTTTGTAATTCCAAGATTGACATTCTCAGCAAAATTCAGCTTGTTTTAGTATGTTTTTAGAGGTTGAGTGATGAGTGGCGATTTCGTCTGTGAAGACTAGACTACAATCGTTACAACTAACACATCTTAACCAGTTTTTGCCTATAAAAGCTTAACTAATTTTTCCAACCTATTCCTATTACAAAAGTTCGTGATAAACTTAATAAGGTAATTTCATGAATAATAAAAATATTTTCTTGAGATGAAACTAAAACTGCAGATTTTTACAGTTTTACCGCAGTTTTCTACGCTCTTTTAAGTATAATATATAAACAGAATACGCCATTTTTTAGTTCGATGAGTTTAGCTTCTTTTGAGCGATTTATAAATTTGCACATGTATGTACACGTGAGTGTTGAAGTAAACCAAACTTTCTCAGGTTTCCTTTAAGTTTCTTCGACGTCAGTAAACATGCACGTGCAATTAAAAGTCATTACTCTGAGATAGCGCGTTAATTTGCGCATTTCTAAGTATTCATCAAATGTATTATGTTGTAAACTCATCAGAAACATTTTAGGGTTGGATTTTGGCTTTAAAGTGTAAGGTGAAGCACTCCAAAAATTAATTAAAGATGTACAGTTGTATATGCCCTTATTTATAATAGAAAAAAGTAATGAAAGGTATAGTTTTGTATAGACAGCTCTCCGCGGGTTGATATAATATTCTGTCAGCCTTCTTCTAACCGTATTTGGCTTATTAAAGTGTTGTAATTACGAGAAAACTTTTGTTGTAGGAGAGTAGAGGTCTTCTTCTTCTTCTTTTTATATAGACATGACTCTGTCTGTTTTTCAATGTGCCTCTACTAAGCTGTCGTTCCATCGTTTTCGTGGTTTTCCTACTGATCGTCTTCGTATTATTGGAGAACCATCTCCTTCCGTTTTTACTACTTTATTGGTTGATATTTGGCTTATATGATCGTTCCATTCTACTCTTCTATTTCTTACCTAGTCCTTAATGTTCTCCACCTTGCATCTACGTCGTATCTCTGTACTTCTAGCTCTGTCCCATAGTATATTACCATCAAGTTTTCTTGGTGGTAATATACGATGGGTGGATTGAGCAGCTCTGCTGTTACTATAGTTAGTCCAAAGCCCGTATAGAATGTGGAGAGTGATTGACAAGGTTACTAACCTACCAATCATAAAAAACGAATACTGTCCAAAGAAACAATGTACAACCTCGGTGAGTAATGGTAAGCGTGGTGGACTTCTTGGTCGTCGCTGTCCAGGTCTTCTGTGGTTACTGGTCGTTTCGCGAAATCTAGCTATAACTTTGGATATTGCAGATTGTGTAACTCCAAAGCATTGTGTTACTTCAGCTTGAGTCATACTTATTTCTTATCCCTAGTTGTTAATTTTATAATAATTAATAAAAATTCTAGATGCATTTTAAATCGCCACATAGCAAAATAAATAACAAAACTTCTTACTGAAATATCGTCAAATTGTATCTGTTTTCGTATTTTAAATTATTATTATTCATACTTAAAAGTTTTAAGAGGGTGAGCAGTCAGTTTTAATATTACCAATGTGCCTTTGAAAGAAACTTAAAAAAAAAATAAGTACCAAATTGGAGAGTGGTGATACATTGACAATAAAAAACCAAACTGAATATATCAGTTCTTATGAAGCTATTAACACTATGTACAGACAACACCTATTTTCAACCAGACAATGATATTTTTGATATTTAATGCTATTAAATCATATTTTGGATTAGTCCTAGTCTCTTCATTATATACATTATTAACAGATATTTTCAAGGAAGAATTTGAGAAAACCATTTATATAAACATGAACATAGTATGGTGGAGATATGTAGATGACGAGTTCTCTATTTGGCCTCATGGTTCAGAGGCACTGAATATATTTTTGATGGACATCAACTTTAATAAAGAAGTACATGAATTAAATTTACTATGGAAAATAACATGCTAACAAAGGTCTTAACAAAAAATGATTATGTATTGTCATTTATAAATAAGGAATTTTACAAAATTTAAAAAAGGAAACAACAAAACATCAAAAAAATTCAGAAGTTCTCATAAGACGAGATTTAAAGGTAACAACAATTTCATATGTGAAGAGATTATTAGAAAAATTAAGAAGTATAGGAAATCACAAGATTCAAAACAACCGACAATTAATTTTTATGTGGGAGAAACCGTGAGACCACTATGTGTTAGGATAAATGAACATGCATCACACATCAAAAGCAGAGACTTTGACATATCCCAGATATGCAAACATGCCTGGGACAATGAGCACAGATTATAATGGAAAGATGCATCCAAAGAAACAGCAGAAAAAAAAAGTCAAAGAAGCAGCCCTTATCTTACTAAATGAAAGAAAATGTGTATGAAACTTATAACAATATAACTACACTCTGAGATAGCGCG
>NW_027314423.1:0-15131 GCF_040954645.1 Diabrotica undecimpunctata | reverse complement strand
ACGCGCTATCTCAGAGTACATATTCGCCTACGCAGATGACATTGACATAGTAATACGGACAAAAAGAGACCTGATACAGGCTTCTGAAAAATTAGAAAAAGCTGCGAAGACAATGGGACTGCAGGTCAACGTATCCAAAACAAAATACATACAGGTCACGAACAGAACACAAATAGCGCCACCACAAGATCTGGTGACAGAAGCACACACATTCGAAGGGGTCTCGGAGTTTATATATCTTGTAACACAACTAAATAACAACAATCTAGTAAGAGTAGAAATTAAGAGAACAATATACCTGTCGAACAGAGCTTACTTTGGACTAAAGCAGCTCCTAACATCACACATAATTAGCAGAAAAACCAAGATACTAATATATGAAACTCTTATTAAACCTGTCCTGACATACGTGTCAGAGACATGGACTATGGTAAAAAGCGACGAAGAACTGTTAGGACGCTTTGAAAGAAGAATACTTAGGCACATATACGGAGGAGTACTAGAAAGCGGGATATGGCATAGGCGCTACAATTTTGAGTTGTATGAATGCTATGAAAAATGTAACATCGTCCGGTCTATTAAAATTAATACACTAAGATGACTAGGACACCTTGAAAGAATAGACACTGAAGACCCCCAAAGACATTATATCAAGAACCAGTAGGAACCAGGCAGAGAGGCAGGCCAAGATCTAGATTTAAAACTCAAGTCGAAGATGACTTGAGGAATCTAGGGGTCAGAAATTGGAAAGCCAGGGCGAAAGATAGATGGAAATGGAGACTAATTCTTGAACAGGTGAAGACCCACGCAGGATTGTCGAGCCAAAAATGATTAGGTGTTTGTGAATTCAATGTATGTGATGTCCTTATATATAAACAATTAAACATTTTACTTCAGTAACTATAATTGACAAAGGCAACCATAACTAAATTTTGTAAATGGAGAAAAAACAACTTCCTACCACATACAGGTGTATTAGTCACATACAATATAGGAATAAATATTCCCATATTTGAGTAAATGGGTCCCTTGAGGCTGCTGGTGAACTACATAATTATCCATACTACAAGAGCCTTCTTGTGTCTGTTATTTACGTCGTAGCTCTTTCATATAATAGGTTTATCTTTGTACTTTTTTTTATTTTAGATCTTTATTTACAAACCCTTTGTTTATTAACTAATTAATGACTGACTATATTGTACAGTTGCTATTAGATTGGTTATAGTCAATGCCTATGATGTCTCAATATATATCTATGTATATTGTGTCAATTCTCCCACTTAATTAATTTTACAGTTCTTATCTCTCATTAAACTGTTTTCTCATCATGTTTGTTTCATGTTGTTTTTAGGTCATAGTTTTTTGCTAGAACAAAGACCTATGCAATTTGGACTTATTATAGGGCATATTATATTGTAATACTTGAAACGGGTAATCTAAAAATTCAACAACAATAAAAAACTTACTTAAGATTGTGAGGATTGACTTATCTCCCATAAATTAGTATTTCTGACTCATATTGACAACATTTTCATAATTTTTCCTATAATGTAATAATATTTCGTTTATTGTTTTAGCCCATTAGATTTTAGCCAAGAAAAATAATTTGAAACGAAGTTCTTTATTTGACAAATCCAATTGTCAAATAACTGTCATTTCAAATTATTTTTATTTATGTTAATTTTTACTACTACATACCTACATTATTCCATAAATTCGATGTACTAATTAGTTTCGGTTCTAAAGATTTTTAAATTGGCTGTAAGATGGCATCTAAAACTACAAAAATAGCAGATGTAGTAAAACCTCTTTCCTGGTTAGTGGGAACATGGAAATCCGTTAATGCATGTTGTATGTTTCCAACTATGAAAGAACCTGTAAAATACAACGAACTTTTAACATTTTCTACTATTGGTGACCCTTTTCTTATATACAATTCATTAACATGGGATGAAAAAAATACGAAATACATGCATGTGGAAGGGGGCCACTTGAGGATAATGGAAGATGGATGCAGTGTCACGTTGTTAACATCCCAAAATTTTGGAATATGTTCAGTGGAAGATGGTAAACTTGAAAACAATTCTATACAGGTTGACGCATCTGTTATATCCCATTCGAAATTCTGCCCGAAGAAGGTTTGTGGAATTAGAAGGTATTTTTGTTTAAATAAAGAAGGTAAATTGGAATATAAAATGTGTTTACAAACAGAAGAAGTACCACTTACTGAACATTTAGTAGTCTGTTATGAAAAGTTAAATGCCAAAAACAAAAAGAAGAAATGTTAAATATTCGTGACAATATATTTTATATTAACATAGTAAAAGTTTTTTTATTTAACAGATTATTATATACATAATCTACAACATCAAAAATACTTTAAATATTTAGTCCTTCTAGTCTAGGTCATTGTCTCTTAAATTTTCTCATTATTAGTGAGTAGTTGACCTGTGCGATGAGTAACTTATGAACAGTGTTTAAATTAATGAAATAACAGAGTTAAATTACATATTGTTGTATTGTCTTGCTTAGTACTGCAAGTAGTTCGGTACCTACATATTTGACTTAATTTTTTAGTGAGACGAGTAAATTCTTCTTCTTCTTCTTCTTGTGACATCTTTAAAGTTTGGCAAAAATTTCAGCAAAGTAATGTTTAGTAATTTAAGTCCAAACCAGTCCAATATTTTGGACAGGTTTAGATTTTTCCACCACAAATTGTTGCGTCTACTGAGTTCCCTCTGCACGTCTATTTTTAATTTGATAATTAATTTCAAACCAATTTCAAATGAAGAAAGTACCCAAGACTTATTTAAAAATAGATTGGATAAGAAGCTACAAATTCCCGCCCCCAAGAGTATTGACCAGCTATACAAACATATAAAAAACTGTTTACACGAAGCAGCATTTGAAGCAATGGGATACTATATAAAACCCAAGGTAAACAAACCATACTGGTGGGATAACGAAATAAAGGAAGAACTAAAATGTAAAAGATAACTATACCAACAATATTTAAGTTCTAAATCATTACAAGACAAAATAAAATATAAGGAAAAACAAGCAGAAGTACAAAGGAAAATCTCTAAGAAGAAGAACGAGTCTTGGGAAAGAAACTGACAACGAATAAATACTTATCTAGGAGGAACCAGAAGCACAGAAAGCTGGAAACTGATAAAAAAATTGACAAAAGAAAAGAATAAAGAAGTAATACAGAGTATAAAACCTGAAGACTGAGAAGAGTATTTCAAAGGACTTTTGGTAGAGAATAGAGTCGAATTTCAGGAACATAGAACTCAAAACCAAGATAGAATTTCAATAGTTGACTCGCCAATAAGATTAACAACATAGGAAATTAAAAATGTATGTAAACAGCTGAAGAGGAACAAAGCACCCGGACCAGAAGATATACCCGGAGAATTGCTTAAGTACGGAACGAACAAATTGTACGAATGTCTTCGACAACTTTTTCAAGAATGCATAAACACAAGCGAAATCCCTACGGAATGGAAGATATCATACCTCAGCACTATACATAAAAAGGGTGATACAAATAATTGTGAAAATTACCGATGAATAGCTGTAACCGGATCTATGAGTCGAATATATGGAAAGGTGTTAAAGAACCGAATCGAGAGAGAATACTTAGATTATGAAGCAGAAGAACAAGCAGAATTTCGTACGGGTCGATCCACTATTGACCACATTTTCTCCTTAACCCAGATAATATAAAAAAAGATGGCAAGGAATCAAGAGATTCATATGTTGTTCGTCGACCTACGGATTCCACTGAAGAAGCTGTGGCAATCAATGGAAAGCACGAATATTAATATGAAATTAATAAAAGCCGTCAAAGTACTATACAACCAACCAATAACAAAGATAAAAGCAGGGACACAAATAACAACAGGATTTATGGAAAAGATGGAAACAAAAATGCAGGACAATGGGGATACCGCTCACCAATACTATGGCATATACGCTTAACTTTGCAGACGATCAAGTAATAATGGCTCAAGATTATGACGATTTAAACTATATGGCACGAAAATTAATTGAAGAGTAAGATATATGGGGTCTAGAAGTAAATAAAAAGAAAACCGAATACCTGTACATTGGAGCAGAACAAAAAGATCTCATATTAGACGATAACACTACTATAAAGCACTGCTGTGACTACAAATACCTAGGTATCACTATTTCACAAGATGGAACATTAGACAAAGCCATAAGAGAGAGAAATACGTCAGGGAGAAAAGCCATCACAATGTTAAACACCATTTTGTGGGACCAATCCATCAGCAAACAAAATAAAAAGAGTATATATGAGACTATAGTAAAAATTATTACTTTATACAGCTGTGAGGTATGGCCACTGAAAGAAACAACACTGTCAACGCTGAAAGCGACGGAAATGGATTTTTGGAGTAGAGCCGCAGGAAGATCTAGAAGAGAAAGGATTACCAACGAACGCATTAGAGAAATAATGGGAATCAAACGAACAATCACAGATGACCTAACAAGAAAACAACTTATCTGGTTCGGACACATACAAAGAATGGACGAACAATGAATGCCAAAAGAAATACTAAAGTGGCAACCATAAGGAAAGAGAAAACGAGGTAGACTGAGAAAAAGTTGGAGCGAAGGAATAAATAAAGAACTGAGAGAGAGGGCCATAGAAGTAGATCTATGGAACAACCGGTCTAAGTGGCGATTGGAAGTCGGAAAACGGCGGAGAACGTTATAAACCGACAAGTAGTAGTATAATTAATTTCAAAAGCCCTGTTCTATTGTTTCTTATAACATGGCGACCGTATAAAGTTTTACTTCCTTTTTAATATTAAAAATTGACCCTGTTTCTTATTTGAGCATTCGAAAAACCTCCTTATTGCGTACATGATCCACTCAAAGTATTTTTAAGAATCTTTCATATCTCCATATTTCAAAGGCTTTTACTCTGAGATAGCGCGTAAGCACTAGCATTTTTCCATACCTAGAAGCACCGTATTGGATGAAGATGACGGGTATTAGTATTTTTTGTCTCCATCGGTTTTTGTATTCTTTTTTTACTTGAAAAAAACCTATATTAAGTTAATACCCAATAATATAAGACATATTTAGGCAATTTAAATATATTATTTAAAAATTTAAGCACAATTTATGCAGTAGCAGAATTTTTTAATTTTGCTTGCACAAGGCCCACATACAATTTGTTTTTCATTTAGACAAACTTAACATGTTTTATTTTTGTTGCAATTCCCTATTTGGCATTGCCTATGTTTATTATCTGATTGTTTTGTTGTACCCCTTTGATTTGCATCCGTTGATGTTGTCCTGCCCTTAGTCATATGATCTTATCGCAATTCTTCTGCTAACTGTAGTAGGAAATTTTGCCCACATATTTGACTCGATCTGAACGTTTTTACCTTCTTTAGGTTTTCTGCCAAGGTCTGCTCCTCCTTTTTTTTTGTGGAGCTAGGAGGTATAATAAACGTTAAAATTAATTTTGTGTATTGGTTTTTTGTGGTGGAGAGCTAAAGAGCTGGCGTTTAAAAGGTGGCGTTGGTCAGCCAGACAAGCCAAGGAGAGGTACTTCGAGTTACCAGCCATACTAAGAACGACTCCTAATCAGCTAAAGAAAACTTCCATTCCTTCCAGCAAAACTTGTACTTAACACTAAAAAACGTACTTTCCAATGAGTATTATCACGTCCTAGAAGAAATCCCCCTAAAATATCAGTTAACAACTGCAAGCTGTGAACTGCGATAATTTAGGGGAATTTCTTCTAAAAAGTGATAATACTCATTGGAAAGTACGTTTTTTAGTGTTAAGTACAAGTTTTGCTGGAAGGAGTGGAAGTTTTCTTTTGGGGGTGCTGGTGAGTATTTGCCCTCGGCGATGGTAAGGAGTTTTGAGTGTTTGCTTGGCTAGGTTGTTAGAGCCAGCTATAGTGCGGAGGACATATCTTTTGATGGGGGTTTGGATTCTGTCCCTAATCGGTGTTATGTTTGCTATTTAATGGATTAGTTCTGACGGATAGTTTCTGCGCTTTCTTATACAACATCTAAGGATTTTCCTTTCGGTGGCCATAACAGTGTTAATTTGGCGAGCATTTATCTACGATTAGATGCACGCCTTGTAATCGATTATTGGTCTTATGTAGGTCTTATAGGTTTGCAATATTGTTTTATTTGACGCGTTGCCAAATTTACCACACAACGCTCCCAGGAGTTTTGCCCTTTTTTACCCTACCTAGAGTGTTTTGTATGTCGGTCTTCCAGTTAGGAGTCCTACTAATCTATCTATCTATCTATAGCCCAAAATCTATTCATGTGTTGAATATAGGCCTCTCCCATTTGTCTCCATTTGTCTCTGTCTTCTGTTTGTCTTTTAAACATTGGACCTGCGCTTTGCTCATTGTCATCTTTCCATCTCATTTGCGGTCGACCTCTTGACCTTTTTGCAGTATATGGTCTCCAGCGGCCAATTTCTTTATTCCATCTTCCATCCTGATATCTTTCGTTATGCCCAGCCCATTTCCATTTTAATTTCAATGCATGTTCGACAGAGTCTGTTGTTTCGGTTTTGCATCTTATCCACTCGTTCCTCTTTTTATCTCTCAACGATATTCCCAACATTTGTCTTTCCATAGCTCTTTGAGTTTTCTTTATTCTATCTAAGTTGCTCTTGGTACACGTCCACCTCTAGGCACCATATGTCAGAACAATGAGGACGCATGCGCATTAATTACCTTCGTTCTTAATTTTAAAGGTATTTTTTGGTTTTTGATAGTATATGAGAATTTTCCGAATGCAGCCCACCCCATTCTTATTCTACTGGTTATTTCTTTAGTCTGATTACTTTTGTCTGCTCAGATAGCTTGTCCTAAGTACATATATTCTTGGACGTGTTCTATGTTTGTTCCACCTATGGTAATTACTGATCTGTCTTCTGTATTAGTCATTATTTTAGTTTTCTTTAGATTCATTTTTAGTCCTTTCTTAAGAGATCTTTTTTCTAGGTCTGAAATAATTATTCGTAGTTGTTCCATAGTTGTTGCTATCAGGAGTACATCATCGGCAAATCTTAGATGATTTAAATATTTTCCGTTTATAAAAATCCCTTAATTGTCCCAGTCTATAGATTTAAAAATGTCTTCCAACGCTAGAGTAAATAGTTTGGGTGAGATTGTATCCCCTTGTCTGACACCTCTACAAATTCTAATTAATGAAGTTTGCAAATCTCTGTCTAGCTGAATTCTCATAGTGGCGTTTTGATATATATTGTGGATTAACATTCTGTACCGTGAATCTATTCGGCAATTAACTAGCGCTTCTTCCACTGCCCATAGTTCTATGCTGTCAAACGCTTTTTCATAGTCAACAAACGCTAGGTATATTGGAAGGTTGTATTTATTGGTCTTTTCTATCAATATTTTAAGGGTGTGAAGGTGGTCGGTTGTGCTGTACCCCTTTCTAAAGTCTGCCTGTTCAACTGGTTGGTATGCATCAAATTTGTTGTTTAGTCTAGTTGTGATTACCTTAGTGAAAGTTTTATAGACTTGTGACAAGAGAGATATTGGTCTATAGTTAGCTAATTTTGATCTATTTCCTTTCTTATATATCAGAATAGTATTTGCCTTGTTCCACTCTTGCGGTATTTGTCCTTCAAACAAACATTTATTGAAAAGTATCTCTAGGTAGTCTTTTATCTTTTCCCCTCCTTCTTTTAACATTTCAATTAGAATTTCATCGTCTCACGGAGCTTTATTTCTTTTCATATCTCTAATTGCTTTTTCTATTTCTTCTCCGGTTATGGGGGGTAATATTTCAGAGTTTACATTCATTATTTTCTTTTTCAGGTTTTGTTGAGTTGTATCAGGTGGACTGTTTTTAGAGCTGTAGAGGTCACTTTAATATTCCCTTGTTATCTTAGATATTTGGGTTCTGCTTTTTTCTATTACACCTTGTTTATTTTTCATCTCTATGATTTTAGTTCTTCCTAGGTGGGACTTGATAGATCTTAAGTTTCTGCTTTCTTCTATAATCTTCTCGATTCGTTCTTCTTGATGTCGTTTGAGATCTTGTTTTATATGTCTTCTTATTTCTGTATTAAGGGTTTTGTATTCAGTTTTATTTCTTTTATTTTCTTGTAGTAGGCTTCTCCGTTGTTGTGGCACGTCTAAAGATATGGCACTTAGTTTTGATTTTTTGTCTGATTTTGCTGGTGCTACTTCTAAGCTAGTCTTTAGAAGTTCTTTAGTGATGGCTTTATTTAGTTGATCTAGATTTAGGTCTGTTAGCTTTAGTTCTTCAGCTTTTCTTAATTTATTTTGCTATTGTTCTTTATTCACCTTTAATTTTTCTGGGTGGACTTTTTTCTTAGAGTGCACATATTGTCTTCGATCTTTTTTGTGTTTAATACTTATTTTAGCCCGTATCATTTTGTGATCACTACCAGTAGAGATTGAGTTTATTACATCCACGTCCATCCTACTAATATAAACTCCCAAATAGGCCACCACGTTTCGTAAGTGGTGTTTTGAAGGCGTTAATTGTAACTCTTTATTTATTGCACCACCCAACAATCCTTTTTAAACGATTTTAAGCTCTTTCGAATACAGACGGTTATTTCTGCGCGCTCCGATCTAGTTTGAGAGTGGGGAATGACACTGTTGTAGAATGTGTACAGTATTGGAGCTAGAATTAAGCCCTGGGATACTCTAACTTGTGGAGTGAATGGTGTGAATGAGTGAGTATTTCAATCAGACCTGCATGCCAGACCTGATCGAAGGCTTTCTGGATGTCTAGAAAAATATCCATGAAGTATCTGTTTTCGTTAATTAAGTGTGATATGAAGGTCGCTGCTTCAATCAATGCATTTTAAGTGGAACGTTCAGCCCTGAATCCGAATTAATAGTTTGGAATGGTGAAGTGAGCGTCTAGGAATTCTACAAGTCTCTCCTTAAGGGTCCTCTTGTAGACTTTATCTAGGGTGCTTATAAGCGAAATAAGTCTATATGATATATGGTTAGTTGGGGGTTTTCCTGGTTTGGGAGTCATGACTGTGCTGGCCACCTTCCATGAGGTTGGAACGTAGTTCAGCTTGAGACATGCATTAATTATATTAGTGAGCAGTGAGATTATATTCTCTAGAAGTTTTTAGAGGCCTTTTCTGTGGATGCAATGTGGTCCAGAACATAAGTTTTTACGTAAGTTACACATCTGCCTAATGATGTCCTCTATCACAGGAGCTACCATCTGATGAGAATGGGACCTTATGTAAGCCTGATGGTATTAGAATGTATCTTTTACTCCAGACATTTGACTGCCAATACCTTTCTTAGATATATAGTTCTAATTATTGATTATATGGTAGTTTTGATGGTAGTAGAATGTATCTTTTATTCCAGACATTTGACTGCCAATACCTTCCTTAGATATATTGTAACGATATTTTTTTTGCCTACCACATGGGGTATTATTATGAGGGGTAGAAGATTGGACTCTGAGATAGCGCGTGGGTGGAGATAGGGCAAGCAAAATAATCATTACTTGTGCGAACGGCACTCAGGGTTTGTTAGGAGAGCTGGGGTCGTGGGTAAGTAAATGACAAAGGGGTCGGATTGGGGCAACTACAAAAATATGAAACAAAAGGTCATGAATCTCTTGGGACAAACAAAACAAAAAGAAACAGGAAACACCTCTAGTAATTTTAAAAAGGGCGCCACTTCGAGGTGCCTAATTATAACCATTACAACAGCTAGTTTTAACTATCGAAATAATTATTAGAAATGCAAAACATATCTTTTTTAAATGAAACTCAAAAAAGAGTTATTAAAAAAAATAAACAAAATGTTAAGAAAAAAATTTAACATTTATTGTGTCTTACCACAAGCAGTTACAAAATAGACAAACAAATTTACTATGTGAATAGTTACAAATTTACATGTGTCCTATCTGTTTACAATCTCTGTTTCTACAAAACTTACAAAATTGCATGGAGGTTAACCTTCTTTAACAACAAAACAAATGAATATCAAAAATAATAAAACGAGCTGTCATAAGTTAACATTAAATTAAAAAAAAACTGAACAAATAAATTAACAGCTAAAGTCAAAACCTAAAATTTACAACTTTAAATATTACAATTTTTTTAAAGTTACCTGGATTTCACTTGATCACACATTAAATTTCTGAGGTTGCAAACTGGAGTTGAACTCTGGACACGAACACACGAACAAAAGGACTGCATCTCACACTGCAAATTGGACCGAGCATTTGAGGCCGAAGCTGGCACTGAACACAAAACATGACTCTGCCTTTTAAAAAACAAAAAAAGGTATAATAAGACGGCATACACATTAATTTGCTACGATTAACTGCTACTAAAATTGTTTTCCAAAACGTAAGACGAAGATTTCCCTGAAAAGGGATAGAAAAAAGAAAACTACAAATTCGACGTGAATTTGGACATAACGCTGGAGCCTATCACTCTTAACTTGACCGCAGCTCCAGCGAGAGTAATGACATTATCTTTTAAATTCATTCGCTTAACTTAGCATAAACAAAACATATAAACTGGAATATTTATTTAAAACGCAAAATAGGGCGGTTTGAACAAAGAAATATCGAGAAACATACGCAGCTGCGAAATAAATAAACAACTCTAAGATGGTTTATATTAACTCGGGCCAACCTAAGAAGGAATTGAAATATATTTCGGGTATTTTAACTTAAAAGATACGAGGAAAGAAACATGGGAAAAATTCTTCGTTATTATAATGCATATATGAGGGGATTTCAATTTAATACATATACGAGGGGATTTCAAGAAATTTACAAATGCTACAATATAGTGCAAATTATTGGTTATACATATATCTTCTAGGATATATAATCCAATAATTTGCTTCTGTTATATTTAAAATAATAAAAATAACTTGCAACGACAATCTTATCTAAGCTAATTTAATTGAACACTGTCTGGCCATCTAATCTACAATGTCTAGTCCATATTTTGTGTGGTTGTAGTAGGTAATGGTTTCCAGTTTCTAAGTTTCCAGACTGCTAAGTTTAGCAATCGTCAAATCAATCCTAAACCGTGCTAACTTTTGATAACCTTTTAAACATAGCAGATTGGTATTCTGATTCTGACGATAAAAATAAGTTTGAGCTTGTGATTGTAATAAAGTTATGAATAAAAACTCTTCAGAATTTTATAAAATGAGGTTTTATGTTTTAATAATAAATAATTAATAATTTTTTTATGAGTATTCGAGATTTGAAAACGACAGTTTTCGCGTTTTTCGGACCTTAATTTATTTATTACTTGAAAACAATGTATTAAGAGAGAAGTTAATACGGATCTTTCTTACTCATATCATTCACCAACTAGTTCTAATACTCATTTTATTGAAGATTTGGAACAAATATGTGATGCATCATTTACTACAAACTACCGCTGTGTGTTAGTTGGTGATTTTAATATTGACTGGTTGGCTAGTAATTTCTATGGTGAAAATATTAAAAAATTGTTTTCGGCTTATGGGATAAAACAATATATTAGTGATTAATGAACTTTGGTAGATTATCTGCTTTCTAATCAAAATAATATAAGTGCTTGTGTTCACGATTGTCCAAAAATTACTAATTAATCCGTTATTTCAGTAAATATCTCCAATATTAATAGTTATAATATATCTGATGGCAATATATCCAAGTTTAGAAATTTATGTGTTCAAAACTTAGATAAAATCAAAACTAATCTTATCAATTGTCACTTTAATTTAGATTCTGTTGATGTTAATATCATTTACCAGGAAATTTTGCAAAATTGTGAAAATGTAATCAATGGCATAATACCAATACCGGCAATGTAACATGCCAGTTTCAATCAAAATTACCTTGGTTTGATTATGAGGTGTTTAAACAATATTAAGAACAACGTGATAGGACTTATAAAGATTTTAAAACATGTATCGACGTCATTGAAAAATAACATCAATGGCAGGTTTTTAAGAGACATAGAAATGAGGTAGTAAATATGTTAAAGCTAAAAAAAAGCAATTCTATTTTAACAAAATAGACAGGTATAGAAACAATCTAAAACAAATGTGAAAAACTTAAAAAAAATAATCAAAGATAATAGTCGAGAAATGCCAGACACTGTAATCTTTGAAACTATTACTGGCCTAAAACAGTTAACCAACAGCGTAGAAATAGCTAGCAGTTTTAATAAGTATTTTGTTGAAAGCATTGAAAGTATTGTTCAAAGTATTGATAATTTTGAAACATGGTCTAATTTAAATAGTAATCTTTATTTAAATTTTGAAAAATTTGAAGAGCTCTCTATGCAGGATTTGCGAAAAATTGTTGGCAATTTAGATAATAAATTCTCACTACATGAAACGTTAAATTGCAGAATAGTAAGGGAAGTTCCTTCCTGAAGTTCCTTAATTCCTGATGTACTAAAAATAAGTACTATCACCCCTATTCAAAAAATACCCAACACTATTAAAGCTGAAGAATTCCGACCAATCAATACTTTACCTCCTATAGAGAAAATATTAGAAATTGCTGTTTATAAAATTATTAGAACATGTAACAAAAAATAAAATTTTAAATTATAATCAATCAGGTTTTCGAAAACAATTCTCTTGTGAATCAGCGTTACAAGTTACAATATGTCACATAAATAGTAATTTAGATAAAAATAAGTACATAGTCGGCGTATTTCTTGATTTAAAAAGAGCTTTTGAGACCATTGACATGACAATAAAGATCTCTAAACTTAAACAGTATGAATTAACTACGACTTTTGACCATGATGAACGGCATGTGGAATGCAATTCTTAGATTCCCTTGCAGAGTAATTTATCAAGCTGTTTGCTTTGCTAGTTTTAGAAGGCACAGTGGTAAAAATTTGAATTTGGTTTCGCCAGGTAGAAATCGTTTGATTTCTCTTTTTGTTAAACAGAATGGTATAGGAGGTACAGTAATTGCGTGGTCAGAAAATTATTCACAAGATCGCAAACAGAAAGTTCGATTTAAAGACCAATTTTGTCATCTGAAATGGATAGTAATACAGGGATTCTCCAAGGTAGTTTATTAGGCCCCCTTTTATTTATTCTGTACATTAACGATATCGATATTTTTGTAATTTGTGAATTTATTAATCTTTTTGCCGATGATACTCTAATCTGTTGTAGTAAAGAAAATTTTGATATAGCTATTCAAACAATGAACACTATTTTAGATATGGTTAATAAATATTTAAAAATGAATAAACTGAAGTTGAATGTGAAAAAAAAACAAAGGCAATGGTTTTCACAACCAAACATAAATATAGCTTGCTTGATTCTGAAATCATAAATTTAAATAATAATAATGAAAAAATTTTAAAAACAGGTAAATATTTGGGATTTCAGCTTGACAATATTTTGAATTTTGAGAGTCACTTCAAGTACGTTCATAAAAGAATATCAAAACTCTGAGATAGCGCGTTAAAATATCTCAAAAGTTGTCAATGGACTCAAAAATAACAGTATATAAAACCATTATTCAACCTCATTTTGACTATTGCCCATCAATCTTATATTTATTTAACCTTAACAAACTTAACATGCTACAAAAATTACAGAACCGTGGAATAAGAATAATTCTTAAAACAAATCGCCGTACCCCAATTGGGACGATATTAAATACTCTGAATTGGTTCTCTGTTGATAATAGACTGTTTTATTTCACCATGATTTTGGTCTTCAAAATAGTAAATGACTTATCATCTGAATATTTTCAAGAATTCATTTCTTTCAACAAAAGTATTCATCCTTATATTATCCGAGGTTTAGATGACATATATGTACCTAGAACTATGTATAAAAGTACGATGAATTCGATCTCTTTTAAAAGCTTCCTAAATTTAATCAGTTACCTACATCTGTAAAAAATGTACTAGTCTCAATATTTTCAAAATGTTATTTAAACAGTATATCAAAAATTTATAGTGTACTTTCTTTATATTGTATGTATATTAGGTTTTTTCTATTTAAATAAAGATCTATCTATCTGAATTACTCAATTTACCTAAAAAACTTGTACTGTACAAAAACAATTTTAAAAAAGTTGTTTAAATAATTGTTGACCCTACCTTCTTCTTGGCAACATGTACGTTTGTTATAAGGGGGCTATTTCATGTAAGATTGTGCAAAAATATGGAATGCGAATATTTTTGTTAGCCATTGCGCTCATACTACCTGGACTATAAGGCACTTTTTTATTTGACCCACATTTATTGTTATCAAAAAGGGCTGTACTCTTTTGTTCTCTGATCTGCCTTGTAATACTGATAGTAATTATATATTATTTAACTGTCGCTTCCTCTTTGTTTCTTATAAGGCACATATGTCATTGTGATGCTCCGTTAATGACGTTTTATATTTGCTGATCCCTATTGTTTCATGATCTAATAATTTGTGTTGCTACTTTAAGTACAATTTTTCATTTTATGTTGCTCTTTTTCTCGCGTAGATCGTATATCTAGTTTTCATTGTGCTTCAAGGCTCTTTACCCATCATAATCTTTATATTTTTGTATGAAAGATTAATTGCAAGTCTGACCATCAATTTATATTTCTTCTCATGAACTTGGGACTGAATAATTACCTGAGGATACTTGACTTACTCCAGACGGTGAATTCAAACACCATACGAAGATTTAAAATCCTAATAAAATAATATAAGAAGGAACCGGTAAATTTTGTAAAGTGTTTAACTGAAAACTATACGAAAGACAAGAAAATAACAAACAAACTGACAAATCAGCTCTTCGATAATCAGAAGGTAATATTTCCTTTGTATTATTTTAAACAGTTATCCTTATAGATAAACGATATAATATTCTAGATATGGAATGTTTCGAATATTTTATATTAAATTAACTAATTAATTATAGCTAATGGTCTAGTCTAAGATATATCAGTTATATATGTTAGATGAGAAACTTGTTGCATGAATGTAAAGTAAATTTGCTAATAGCACACAAGTGTAACATTGGTTAATGAAATTACGCATATATTGTTGGTGCAGATTCCTTGTAGATTTAAGCTAACGTCTACTCTGAGATAGCGCG
>NW_027314422.1:0-15141 GCF_040954645.1 Diabrotica undecimpunctata | reverse complement strand
ACGCGCTATCTCAGAGTTCAAAAAATGTGACCAACCAAATTTATCACATTTTTTGAATATACCGCCTTATTATAATTATAGAGGTTGGTAGGTTGCCTTGCTGTTTATGTCAATTTGACCTCAAGGCCACTTCTCTTCACGTTGTTTGCGTGGGTGTTAGACCTGTAAATTCATTTATCGGCGAGACTCAGTAAGCTAAAGACTGGTAACTTCATTTTATCTTATTACTATTAATCTTAAATAACTTATAATGTTACCTAAAGTTAAAATTAAAATCTAATTTATTAAATAAATTTGTTGGAAGTGCATTCGTATGATCTTTTTAGTTCTTTACACTTTAAAATAAACCTTAATGTTTTTTACTTAAGTTTTTATAATAACTTTTTTATACATGTATGTTTATCACATGTTCTTTTGCTGTGCTAATTTTGTTCAATTGCGAACTATACCTAGTTTCAATTAATTATTTTATACAACGTTAACTCTGAATGTCCAGTTTCGTAAGTTTTTTCAAATTTTTAACATCATTGACTGCTACATGTCTTTGTAAGGTAACACACTTTTGTTGTAACTTCTCTATGGATGTTTGGTTTCATATTGTTCTTTTTAGATGAACTGATGATGCTTTCTGAGCAGAAAGCGAAACGTCTTCAATAAATAGATGAAGTAGCCACCTTCTTTGTCTTTTATTTCTCCACTTTGACCGAAAAACCCACCACTCTTCGAGTGTACCTTAGTTTATATATATATATATATATATATATATATATATATATATATATATATATATATATATATATATATATATCTACGGCATAAAGTGGACTCCGCCCATGTTAAAATTCAGGTTCAATTGAGCTCCATGGTCAAGTGGATACCGATATACGGAGCTCACTTGACCATTCCATAATATTGGTTCTGTCGATTCATCAACATGTAGAGTTTAATAATTTATAAAAATTTTTTGGAGCCCGTAAATACCCCTGTATCATAAATGTATATCGCTTAGTTCACCTGTATATATTATAGGGGTCGTACAGATCTTCTTCAATGTATATTTGAACCATACGTTTATCGGTTTAAGTAAGCTCTGAGAGTTTGGCAACTGTGCGATTATACCGTATATTTTCAGCATATACCCTGAACGGTTCATATGGGCTCCTTATTTTTATCTACTGTTCGTAGACAGTGTAATCTAATACGCATTACACTGAGTAACAGAGGATATCTTATTACCTGGTATAACTACGTACTAAAAGGTAACTGGTTCTTTAAAAACAGGTATATAGATACAAAAGGATTTGGGCTTATTATTTAATGGAATATTCGCTTGCATAGGAAATTTTATTTTTTCTGCATTTTTAAAAATGTTGTTCTTTTATTTAATATAATTTTATTAGTTCAATGCCGAACTCGATGTTTTTTTTTAATTACAGAAGTTTCGTAATATATTTTGTTTACGTGAGTATGTCTTTGTACGTCTTATGTAAGCATCCGATTAATAAAAACTAAT
Source organism: Diabrotica undecimpunctata (assembly GCF_040954645.1). NCBI lineage: Eukaryota > Metazoa > Arthropoda > Insecta > Coleoptera > Chrysomelidae > Diabrotica > Diabrotica undecimpunctata. Next base: position 13,628 of record NW_027314422.1, on the reverse strand, counting down.
TTTATTTCATCCAATCTTCTGCGATATCTTTTATAAAGCTTTTTTATTATTTTAGTTCTGGTCTTATTTGTGTACAACATATGATATCTCGATGAACGGTTATCTCAAAATAAATATGGTTAAGAGCTACAATAGATATTTTTGTGTTAAAATTGGTAGTAGTGTGCACAAAAACAAAGAATGGTTAATTTGTCTAACAAGGTATATTCGGCGGCAGATGCATATAGTGCAAGCGTCTATGTTTTAAGGGTGGAAGGATGTGCACCTCATTTTTAGCTGACAAGCTTGCGAACAATATTATTTCTGGTCCCCAATTTACCTTTTAGTTTTAAACAATAATCTGTGACTGACCCCGTGCGATACAAACTATTTTCAAGGAATTTATAGGGAGTCTACGTTCAACAATCATGACATTATTGGATGTTCAGTTTTGTGAAAGCGTCTATGTTAGGGAAATTGAAGGAGCACACACGAGCTTTTCAGGGGTTTTGGCTGAAAATTGATTCATAGTTTATTTTTATTGTGCAATAATAGGTGTATCGTCTATATAATAGAAGTCCTAGTATCTACCGGTATGGATCGTTCGTTTGTGTAAATGTTATACAGTGTAGGTGCCTTTATGCTACCCCAAGCGAGACCGTTCTTCATCTGCTATTCTTACCATTGAGTGATATAAAAAATATTCTCTTGTGTAGGCATAAGCAGACAATATAAGTGAGTTTGTTATCCAAGGGGATATCATATAGTTTTTGAAAAAATATTCTGTAAGTTAAGGTGTCGTAAGCGGCATTTAGATTGAAAAATACCACCACTGACACCCGATATTTTTCGTACCCATCTTTGATTTAGTATTTGTGATGTACATTACTTTGAATAGCTGACAAACTAAAAATTTCGGCTGATAGTTTTTGTGGTCGTTGGAGTTTTTGCCAGGTTTAAGCAAGGTAACAACTTTCACTTGTCTCTAGACTTTGGGTATCTCCTAATTTGAATACAGTTGTTCATCATCTGGATAAGCCATTGTAGTGTTTTTGGTCCAGATTTCGTAATAAGCTTTGTGCTCAGATCCTCAATGTCGGTATTTGTATTATTTTTCATTAAATATGTAGATGGTGGATCCAAGCTCAAAATCATTAAAAGGTTCTCTTAGCTGACTGGTTTTGTTCTTTCTTACTTTGAGTTATTCTTTGCTTTTTTCCGATAGAAATAGTATGTCTATATCTATAATGTGGTTTTCAGCGATCAGCTATATACCAAATACCCTAGGTTAGGCCCTATATGTGTTTCCTGTACTAGAAATTAGTCAGATTCGTGTTTAGCTCATATGTCTGATAAGTTTAAATAAAGTAAAGTTTCTTGATTTTTAGATATACCCTTAACAGTTATAGACATATGTTATTAGAATAGTTGGTCCTAAAAAGGACCAATTTGACAAAATCATATTAAAGGGGTGACTGAAGAATTAGCCGATTAATTAATTAATCATTACCCGGGGTATGCCCGATTGCGGTGGTCTTATTAGTACTTCAATCTTCCTAAAGGCTCGTTTTTTAAACCCCATAAGTAATGCGTAATCTTTTACTTTTTATTAAAAATTTAAATTTTACATGCCATTACTTTTTGAAGATATGTCGAATCAGATTTGTATAGTAATAATTTTAGGTTCTAAAGAACCTCTTTGTGGAAAATAAATAAGTTTGTGATATCTGTCACAACTCATATATAGATAATAAAAAAATAAACAGGTAAAATAAGTGTAAACAATCTTAACTACATACATCGGCGCCACTGTTCATGTGATGGGTTTATCACAGATATCAAAGGTTACATTTTAATTCAATGTACTATTTACGTATCTTCAATATTAAAAAAGTAGAAAAAGACATGTTTATGCTTTTATTTTTTTAAATCTATGCTATTTTCTTTCTAGAGTTCCGTCTTTTTTGAACGACCTGTGTTCTTTTTTCAATTGGGTACTTGTCCAAAGCTATGACAAATACTCTGTCCTCTGCTATTCTACATTAATATGACTGATTTATTTTATCTTTCTTGCAACTATTTTAATGGTTATCCTGTGTATCTTCTTCTTCTTCTACTTTTTCTTTTCATATAGACATAACTGTCTGTTTTTCAATGTGCCTCCAGTAAGTTGCCTTTCCATCGTTTTCGTGGTCGTCCTACTGATCGTCTTCCTATGGGTTAACCGTCTCTTGCCGTCTTTATTGTTTTATTTGTTGTCATTCGGCTTATATGATCGTTTCATTCTACTCTTCTATTTCTTAACCAGTTTTTGATGTTCTTCACCTTGCATCTACGTCGTATATCTGTACTTCTAGCTCTGTCCCATAGTGTCTTACCATCAATTTTTCTAAGTGTTTTCATCTCTGCTGTTTCATATCCTTTTTGTCCTCTCTGTGTCAGATCTTGTTTCTGCCGCGTATGTCATTATTGGTCTGATGACTGTTTTGTAAATTCTGCCTTTCGTTTCTGTTTCGATATTTTTATTTCTTCATAATGTTTCATTTATGCAGCCTGTGGCTCTGTTTGCTCTATTCACTGGGTCTTCCACTTTAGTTTCGAGCTTTCCGTAGCTAGATAATGTGATGCCTAGATATTTAAGCTCTAACACTTGTTCTATTATATGACCTTCCAGCTCCAATTAACATCTTAGTAAATTTGCTGTTGTAACCATGCATTTTGTCTCTTTTGGGCAAATTAACATATTAAATTTTCTGGCGGTTATATGAAATTGGTACAGCATACGTTGTAAATCATTTTCACTTTAAAAGAGTAGTATTGCGTCGTCTGCACAGCAGATTATTTTAATTTGTTTTTCTTCCATTTGGTATCTTTTTTAAGTTCTTATTTTTTATTATTTCGTCCATAATCAGGTTGAATAATAGAGGACTCAGGTAATATTCCTGTCTTATTCCATTGTCACCTTCAATAGGGTCGGTTAGTTCTTCTTCTACTTTTACTTTTATTGTATTGTTTTGGTATATATTTTCGATCGTTTTGATTTTTCCTAGAGGTATCTCTCTTGCGTACAATAAGGGGATAACGTTTTTTTTAATTTGTGTATCTTCTGTATATCATTATTTCTTTTGTGTATTAAAAATTTAATTTTGGATATTATTTCTTAAGATTCTCTTAACGTGTTTATTAATTGTCTTGTTTTATGTGTATCAAGATATGTGTGTCATGATAGATTGTAATGCATATTTCATTTAATGTAATTAAAGTGCTCTTTGCGTTTGCCTATTACTTTCTCACTTGCTTAGCGATAGGTCTTTTTTTCCTCATCAATAACCTTATCCTCGCTCGATACAGCTATTTTAACCCTCTATAGCCCCGTGTGTACTCAAGGTAACAAAGGAGTTTTTGATGCAGAAAACTTTTTTAAAACAATTTCCGACTCTAGTATACCCTCTGTTAATTTCAGGCAATATTTGGTTATACATTTTAATACACTCTATGAACCTATGACGAAACCTATATGGAAATGTTTAACAGTATGTCAAATGGACATGACTGCCTTATTAGTTTGTATTTTCGATCGTGATTTATTGTTATAAATTGTGTACAATTTATATAAAAATACATACAGAGGCATTATATCAGCATTTAGATATTGATTACCGTTGACATTTCGACACCTCCTACGTAAAGTATCGTAACCAACAAATTTCAGTTTTTCACTTTTTTTCATTTTCATACTTCTATACATGTAAACTAACGCCTGCGATAATTAAAATTTCAATATTTCTATTAGAAGGCCTCCAGAATTAGAATGTAAAATGTCGTATGTTTACTTTCGTCCAAGTATACAATCGTATGTTCTACTACCGATATTATACGGGGGTGGTGTGGGAGGGGCACTCGGTCATGGCAGACACCAGTGTTCTTAAATAACAATACTATCAGTAACGGTAATGACAGAGTAGTTGGTGAAGAGACAAGCTCCTCGCGTGGCAAATTAATTCTTGTTATTTCTACATTACTTCGTAAGTTAAATAATAGTAATAGAATTAAATAATAGTAATAGAAAAGACATGTCGTCTCGAGGACATAGAATTAATAATCTCGTAACAAAAGAAAACCAAAGTGATACAATACGCAAAAAAGAGACCGTTGAAAATTCAAATTATGGAGGCAATATTTTAGTTAAAACAACGCCTTTGATTGAAGAAACTGAAAGAAATGAAGGTACGTATTATTGTGTATTGATATTTTGTAGTAAAATTATTATTTTAATATAAACGTAATAATTTTTATATTTACCGACGAAAAATATCGTAAGTTATATTTACTATACTTTACGTTGTTTGCACTATAAAAAAAATATCGTAAGTGTTAAATAAGATATTTTACACCGGAAAATAATTAAAAATTATGTCGTATGTATATGATACGATATTTTACGTTGGCGTCTCATATTGTTTTTTTATCGTATCTACTACTTACCATAGATTACTTCGTTTGGTTATTTAAGTTACAATATTATACGTGCCAAAAAATCTTTAAATTTAACTTATTTCATTTTCTTTTTCCAGAATCACCTCTGCCATCGGATGTAGACATGAGTGCAATAGAACAAATTATGGATTTTTTGTCAGATATAGATGATGAAGATTACAATAACGTTCCTCCTTCCCCGTTTTCTGGTAAATATTTATAAATAAAAAATAATAAACATATTATTTATAGGTACACAATAGTTTTTTAACAATGAATTATTTTTAGAATCAACTGAGAACCGGTCAGAGGAAGATAACACACCCATTCCATCCCCAGAGTGCGCTGAAAGCCATTTAGACTACAATTGTGATAACTACTTTTGTCCTTGGTATGAAAATACCGACCTACTATGAACACCCTAAGCTAACACCCCGATGTCTTCATTGTCCGAGTCAACTCCGAAATGTTCTAGGAAACGCAAAAAGGTTTCTCGAAAGGATGTAGGTAACATTAGACATCGACATGTTGCATCTTGGATTGATAATACAAGAAAAAGACTAAAAAATACAGGTAAATCATATAAAAGTCGTGATGGTACAACCAGATTAGAGAAATCATTAAAACCCATGTGTCCAGAAAATTGTAGACAAAAATGTACTTCAAAAATTAGTACCGATGAAAGGATTTCAATTTTCAACAAATTTTGGGATTTAGGTAACAGGGAAAAGCAATGGGGTTTTGTAGCTTATTTAGTGGTAAAACAAAAAAAAACGAAGGGTTTTTACTGATACAGTCTCAAGGCGCAATTTTACTCTCATTTATAGACTAAAAGTAAAGAGAGATAATAACAACGAATTTATATCTGTTTGTAAAAAGACGTTTTTAAATACTTTTTGTATAAGCGAACAGTTTGTCTACACTGCTTTGGAAAAAGTAGACGTTACTAGCGGTTTGATACAAATAGACCAGCGAGGACGCCATCATAATCATAGTAAGGTGATAACCGAAGATGTTGTCAAAAGTGTTTGTGATCACATTAAGACCATTCAACCCGTAGAATCTCATTACACACGAAGTAGAAGTGATAATCTTTATTTGGATAGCGATTTGAATTTTCATCGCTTATTTGATTTATACAAGGAATGGTTTGACGAACAAGTATACTCTTCTATAGCTAATACTGAAAGGCAATATCGTGATATTGTTAACGAACATTTTAAATTGAGTTTTAACATTCCCAAAAAGGACCAATGTGATAAATGTCACATTTATAAAAATAAATCTAAACCAACATTGCTTGAAACACAAATTTATGAATCACATGTGCTTAGTAAAAATCTCGCACGTGAAAGAAAGTGCTGTGATAAAAACGACGCTAAAACCTCTAAGGGAACAATATTAACAGCTACATTCGAATTTCAGAAATACTTAATGCTCCACACGGTAATTTGAGTATTCTTTATTATAAACGTAAACTATCAATATTTAACTTCACTGTTTTCAATGTCGGGGATAAAGAAGGTACTTGCTTCATGTGGCATGAAGGGCAGGGCAAAAGGGGCGCTAATGAGGTTTCTAGCTGTTTAATGAAGTTTATTTCAAAACATAAGGACTTAGGCACAAATGAATTTAAATTTGGTCGGATAATTGTGTGGGCCAAAACCGCAATCGCATAGTTTATGCCATGTATTTGTATGCCGCATCGACTTTAAAAGTTACTATTCGTCACTGCTTTTTAGAAGTTGGACACACTGAGAATGAGGGCGATAGTGTGCACGCTTTGATAGAAAGATCCGCCAAAAACAAACTGATTTACACTCCACATGAGTGGTACTGTTTGGTACGTTGGGCCAAACAAGATGGTAAACCTTATTTAGTGGAAGAAATGCAACACACTGATTTCTCCAATTTCAAATTGTTGTTGAATGGAAATTGGATGAAAAGCAACAGTGGAGATAAAGTACAATGGAACAACAAAAGAAGTTTTTGTGAAACCTGAAGATCCCAATAAATTATATTATAAGTATGATATGGCTAGCAATGATTACTATGTTCTTTCGATAACAAAAAGTACGAGGCGACAATGTTCAACAAATTCTTCTACATCAGTTGAACCCTTGTACCAAAGTACCCTTCCTATTGCTAAGGCCAAAAAAGATGATTTGATGAATATGTGTAATTCTCAAATTATCCCTAGCAGCTATCACGGATTTTTTGCAGATCTCCCATCCGTGAATGTAAGCGATAATGATCACAATTCTGAATTTGATGAATGATTTTATTAAATTTATTTTTAACTATTTTTTAAATTTTAAATGGCTATTACTTAATAAGTATTATTTTTTGTGCCATTCAAAGTAAGTCTGTTAATTTTATGTTATCCATAAATATTAATAAGTGTTGATAATTTGTTACTAATAACTTTCAAAAATTATGAATAGTTACTGACTGCACAATTCCTCTTAAATGTTTAAAGTTATTAGAAAGTCATTATAGTTTATATTGTATTTATATTTTTGTGTTACTAGAAGTATGTGTGTTTTATTAAAATTTAAGTTATGTTGATGTATGGCAAATAACGGTTATTCTATCAATAAAATATGGTAGTGTGATTCTATCAATAATAATTTCATGCTTTTTTATTGCCTACTTTCCTAAAAATACCCCAGAATATTTTTACTAAAATGAGGTTAATAAACTTACGACATTATTATTTAAAATTTTAACGAAGCAGAATATTATCATCTACTACTTACAACAATTATTTACCATTTTTTACAAAGAAGAATGTAGTATCTATAACATACGATAAATAGTTTCATGTAGTGCCCAACGTAATTCATAGTAAGTGTGACATACTATAATTTACTTTTTATGTTGGTCAACGTAAAATATCGTAAGTGACTTTTCTCGAAAACAAGAAATAATGGTAATAAAAATACTACATAGGATTATTACCCACCTATTTCGTAATTAATATACAAATTTTCAAATATATTGATTGTCTCCTCACTGAAAAATCATCAATAAACAATTAGCGAACCTTTAAACAGCTATTCTGTAAAGTTGACCAAATACACTTACGATACTCTACGTAGGAGGTGTCGATTTGTTTATTTTATTGTGTTGTTTCAGTACTGTGATAAAAAACAGGTATGTTGCTTTAAATCCACACTTTACCATATTATTTTAAATTATTTCTTTAAGATGGATACAAAAACGTTCTACGGGAAAAGCAGTAATAAGAAAGTAATAATACATTTTCCAGGTACCCAGATATTAATCGATCCAGAATCAAATAAAATGGAAAATGAAGACGATTTGTACGAAGCAAATTTAGACCAGAATACCAATTTAGATTTAGACTAAGATGAAGATGAGGGCGATACCGATAAAACTGAAAAACACACTGAACAAAATGTGCTCAAAAGGTCAAAAATGATCGTAAAAAACATTCAGTGGAAGAGTGCTTCTCGAACAGTATTTCCAATTCCAGAATGGAAAGGTAATTTACCAACATGCAAATTATTAGAACCGGAATCCCCTCTACATTATTTTAAAAAGATGATATCTACCAATATGCTGGAAAACATAGTAGAAAAAAGTAATTTGTATGCACTGCAAAAGAATATAAATAAACCATTGAATATGACACTAGCAGAATTAAACCAATTTATTGGATCTGTTCTACTGATGTCAATATATGGCTTGCCAAGGACAAGATCATTTTGGCAGAAGGAAACACGTATTGCTCAAATAGTCGATACTATATCTAGGAATTGCTGGGAAGAAATAAAAACTAAAACGCATTTCAATAATAACGAAAATATGGTCAACAATAATGATAAGTTATACAAAATTAGACCATTCATCAACGGTCTATTTTAAAATTTTCAAAGTATTCCAATGAGAGAAAAGTGTGTATTGATGAACAAATGATACCATTCAAAGAGGCACATTCTTTAAAACAATATATGAAGAACAAACCCAAAAAATGGGGATACAAGGCATTTGTTTTGTGTGATAGCAATGGTATTGTTTATAACTTGGAATTATATACAGGAACTGTTAAAGATCCCCTTCATTTACCTAATGTAGACACCAGCGGTAATGTAGTAATAAGATTGTGTGAGATAATCAAACCAAACAAATACTATAAAGTATATTTTGACAACTGGTTCAATGGCATTCAGTTGCAGATTGAAATGGAAAAACGTGGACTGCAATGTTTGGGAACTGTTCTTCCAAACAGATTGCCTTATTGCCATTTTTCTGATGACAAGAATATGAAGAAGCAGGGCAGAGGTACTGTAGAAGAAAAGCACGCTACAGTAGATGGCATAAGACAAACAGCGTTAAAGTGGTACGATAATAAACCGGTTCATTTGCTTAGTACATTTGTTGGTTCTAAGCCTACTTCGTTAGTCAAGAGGTGGGATAAGAAACAAAAATCAAGAATTATTGTATGCTGTCCAAATTCAGTACAATTTTATAATAAATTTATTGGAGGTGTCGATCTTATGGATTCACTAATTGCTCTTTACCGAACAGACATAAGATCTAAAAAGTGGTATCTAAAAATATTTTTTCACCTTCTGGATTTAGCTGTTGTTAACAGCTAGTTGTTGCATCGTCGTGATTGCGATTACTTTGAAATTAAAAAGAAAAACCAGTACGCTACATAAGTCCCACTTATGTAGCGTACTGTTAGCAAGCAATGATCAGATCAAAAACAAAGGACGTCCCAGGCTCAGTGAAATTGAGAACGAAATTGTAAAAAAACAGAGGAGAGGATCTACTGCTATTGTACTACCAAAGGAAGTTAGGCTTGACCAAACCTTCCACTGGCCAGTAATTTCTGAAAAAAAGGAAAGATGCAAAAAACCAGGATGCTGTAATACTTCTAAAGTAATGTGCGATAAATGTAAAGTTGCTTTATGTTTTACAACTAACTACAAATATTTGTTTTTTTGAATGACATAATAAATAAGTATATAACTTAATTCGTTAGTTTTTGCTAAACACTCCCAAAACTCTCCCCAAACGAAATTTAAAAAATCTAAAAAAATTACTAGTTGTTGTAAATGGATATTTGAGCACATATACAAATTAAAACATTTTATAAACAAACAAGTTTACAAAAAAGTCGGGCAATAGAGGGCTAAGATATTTATATTTCACTATATGCTCTATCATTTGGTTTTCATTTATAATTTGCACCTATGACGAAATTTATAATATCTAAGAGATGGTGCTTTCATATGAAACTGGAATAAAACACTTGTTAGATAATATTTATTCGTTTTGAGTACACTTTTCTTAGAACCTAGTATATAAAAAAATAAATATTTGTCTGTCAACAAATTTCTTTATAATCTGAGATAGCGCGTTTCTCATGCTGTGAGCTTTGCTGCTCTGTTACTTTTATAACGCTTAAGCTATTTTTAATTTATTGTCAATATTTTTGAGGTGTATTATCTTAAATGATCATTTTTAAGGTTAGTACGTTTGATTAAATGAAATTGACATTAATTTGATAGTTTCCATTTTATTAGTGCTGATGGTATATGACTAGCATCTGTTGGTACTATATATCAATTTCAACATGTGGAAGTGAGAGCACTCTCTTGTTAGTAATTTCAGCGTAAATTTTGACGAAACCAGAAATAACCCATATTATTCTCCCCGTGTGATCTTAGTATTTCCGTTGATTAAATAGTATAGGGTATCCAATATCAATATCTAATGTTGATTTTTAAATGCACACTTTAGATACTCTGTTTTTGTTTACCTTATTTTTAGACCTTTTTGCTCAAGCGCCCATCTCCATTGTCTCAATCATTAATTCAATTATCTCTCCTTATCTCTTACTAACACCACATCGTTAGCATACATAAGGCACTAAGGGATATCTCCTTAACATGTTTTCGTTAATTTTTCCAACACTAATTAGAAGAGATAAGGGATTAGGACTGACCCCTGATGCAATACTATTCTCAAATGAAATTTATCAGTCTTACCCTCACTTGTTCTAACATTAGTTTTCCATTACTTGCCTTATGATAAAAATTGCATCCGTTGTTGATATGCCTTGCATGAATTTAAACTGATTTCCTAATATTTCTGTTTCTTCCTCTATCCTACTATCAATTATTCTCTCCCACAGTTTCATGGTGTGACAGAGTAGTTTTAGGGCTCTATAGTTTGTACAGAGTTTAATATCTACTTTGTTTTTGTATACAGGTACTAAAATGCTACTTCTCCATTCATCCGGTATTCGCCTTACTTTCAAAATTCTATTAAATAGTCCTGTTAGCCAACTTGTTCCTGATTTTCCTAATGCTGATCATATATATCCAGGGATGCCATCAGGACCTATGCCTTTTCTTTTTTCATCTTATGTAGCTCTTGAATTACTTCCGCGGTCGTCATTTTCGGCACCATTGCTATTACTGTCTCTGTTGCCTCTATAGATGCTTTCTCAAACTCTTAGTTTAATTGGTCGTTAAAGAACTCCTTGAAGCTATGTTTTAGATCCTTTCCTTGCATAAATAGTTTAATGTATTTATCTCGTATACATTTAATCTGATTAAAATCTTTGGTTTTCTTTGCTCCACTTTTAACAATTTTGTATATGTTTTTTTCTTAGTACTCAGTTCATTGTACAGCTTTTCATGCGCTGCTACCTTAGATTGTGCTACCGCACATTTGCTTCCTCTTTATCTATTTGATACTTTTGATAATCTTATTCTGATATTTTTTCTTGTCCCTCCTTATATAATCTTCTCTTGTCTTTTATATTGTCTTAAACATCGTCTGACTATCTATATTTACCAATTTTTAAGTCAATTTTCTGAGATTTTTTCAAGTATTTTAGTTACACCCTCTTTAATAATTTTTGACACATTTCTCCAAATTTCATTATGACCTTTTTCCATATTCCAACACTTTTTTTTTTATTTCTGTTCTAAATTGAACTACTTTGTCGCTTGTTACCGTCAATTAATTGTTTTTGTGACTCTCCTCGATATTTTGGTTTTATTTCATATTTTACTTGTATATCTAGTACCAGCACTTTATGCTGTTGGCTTACAGTTTCACTAATTATTACTTTAGAGTCTTTACATAAGGGATTGGCTTACGATCCATATTTGGAATTGATTTTGTCTGCTTTTAAATTGGATAAGTTGGCTTTCTCTTTTCTAAAAGCATGTATTAACAGTGGACTAGGTATGACCACTGTTAGTACATGCTACTGCTAATTCCAGCATATTATCTGCCATATTATTTGCTGCTAATAGCATTCTAATATTTCATCTATAGATTAAATCCTTATAACAAATAGATATTTTTCACATTCTCGGAGTAATAATATTCTAACATACAAAATCCTATTAAATTGCCAAAACCTCCTTGCATATTTTATTCACTTATAAGGGACAGCAGCAATATTAGTACCATAATAAGGGTATAGTCCTGGACTGGCTAATCGTTAGATAATAGGAAGCATGAGTGTAGCAGTTTTAATGTTTTCGGGACTGCTACCTGGTATGGGGGAGCAGAGATATCAGTACCAAGTTATTGCATATATGAATTGTTGCTTGAACTTTATTATTATTAAACAGCACTATATAAACAGCACTATATTCTATAACACAAGAAACACTGTTATAAAACAGTCGAATAATATACAGATTCTCAATTCAAATATTCAAAAAATTAAAGAACAGCTTACTAAAATAGAAATCGCCTATTTAAAATGCAATCCATTAATGGCCCAAAGTACCAAGCACTTCTAGCATATGGTAATGATATTGATCTCATAAGAAACTCTCTCCCGTCTGCGACATCTTCAACAAAGTGAAGAGAACACGAAAAATGTTTTACTTAAAATCAACAAAATGAAAAACAAATACAAGCGAATCAACAGAAGAGAGCAATTCAATCTAGATTGTGAATAAAACAAGTGATGTTTTTATCTAAGGGGACGTCATAGAATTTTTGGAGAAATTTTCTCTAATTTAATATGTCGTAAGCGGCATTTCGATTGACAAATACTACCCCTAATACCTGATATCTTTCGTACCCGTTGTTGATTTTTGCAACAACGGGTACGTTATTACATACTTTATAAGTATTACGAATAAAAATAAATAAGCAAGAAGAATGTAAGTGTACTATATTTAAACCAAGTGACAGAAAAAAGAATATTATACATACATGTACTTCTAAATTAAAAATTATATGCCTGACAACGCAAGATACAAAAAACAATGATTTAACATTGAAAACAATGATAGCTTGCACAAGCGACAAAGTATTTAAAACGATAAGGCCGAACATATTATATGTAATTGTAATAGATATGTTGGCTAAAATTATACCATAAGACACCGAAATATTGTATCTATGTGTTTATGTGTATCTAAAGTATAGTAGTATATTGAATTCCCTAAATTAAAAAATCGAAATATTTAAATTAGACAGTAAAAAATTATAATTTTAAGATTGATTTATAAATTATTATAATTTAAATTTTACTGCTTGATGAAACAAATATTGTAAGTCATACACTATAGCAATCGAAAGATCGGAAAGTACATTTATAATATAATAAATATTTCAGTGCCAATGTATTAAAAAAAATTCTAGTACATAAAAATGGACACTTGCCTATTCAAAGTTTATAATAGACACTAATTTCAGTTTATCTATAATTAAAGCAAGTAATATAAATTATAATTATTAAAATATTTAACTACATTAACCAAGTACGTATTTGTGAAATTTCTCGATGACTAAATTGATTGATATTTAAATAAATTTGAAGTTCCAAAACGTACCTGCTGTAAAATTTAAAAATCTACGACTAATCAAATTATTGGCAACATCGGAGGAGTTTAGTTGGGTACGCAAAGAAATGTATACGGATCCCAAAAAGTGTTTTAACCTATTACAGAGTCCACTTAATCCGACGTGTTGGTCGGAGTCCACATAAAGCGCTACTCAGATAATAATATACACGGTGTATATTCGCCTGGAGTTAGTATAATACCGTTTTAGTACGGAGCTCTCATTAACCGCTAGATCTATATATATATATATATATATATATATATATATATATATATATATATATATATATATATATATATATATATATATCGGTA
>NW_027314421.1:0-15146 GCF_040954645.1 Diabrotica undecimpunctata | reverse complement strand
ACGCGCTATCTCAGAGTAAAATTGGCACAGAGGCATAATCTTAGACAAGAAATAGTATTTTATTTACAATTTTACGTTTTGTTATAGAGGCCGCCACATGGATCGTTCCTAATGATCAAATTGAGTCTAAACTTTTTCTGATGAAACTTTTTAGTAATTTTTATTAGAAAATATGACGTAAACATCATTTTTACGTAAAATTGGTACTCTTGTTTAATCATGATAATTTCAACCGTTTTCGATAAAAACGCAGTCGAACTGCTTAGAGTTTTAAAAAAGGATTTCAAATATTATTTCATTTATGAAAAGTATGCTTTGGACTGCCAGATAATTGTTGTTGGTAAATGTCATTTGTTCAGAGTAAATTATTTTTGATGTGACAGTGTAGTGTAATGTTGCATTTTTTAAAAGTAATATTTACTTTTTTTGATTGAAATGCCTCATCACAATCATTTTACTAATGAAGAAATGCGAGATATAATTTGCGTATACGCACAAGAAAATTTTTGCGGTCGCTCGGCAGCCAGAAGGTATGGAATGTTATACGCAAACAGAAGGCAACCAAATCACAAAACTTTTGCAAGATTATATCGTAGTTTAGGTGAAACTGGGTCATTTCACACTAAAAATCGGGGTGGTCGACCGAAACAAATCACACCTAATCAAGAAGATAACCTTTTGGTTCGAGTAGATGAAAATCCTGAAATAAGTTCACGACATCTATGAGCAGCAACAGGAGTAAGTCAGTCGTCTATTTTTAGATTTCTAAAAAAGAGAACCTCCAGCCTTATCACTTCACTCCTGTTCAAAATTTACTTCCACGACGATTACAGTTTTGCCAACGTATTCTGAATAAACATCGCAATGCCAGACACTTTATTAAGAATATTATGTTCACCGACGAAGCAACTTTTACCAGACGAGGGGTTTTTAATTGGCGAAATAGTCATTATTGGGAAGAAGAAAACCCGCATGCTATTAAAGCTAGACATTTTCAGCATGAGTTTAAAGTGAATATTTGGTGTGGCATTATAGGCGACCAACTACTAGGGCCTTATGTTCTTCCTCTGAAATTAAATGGAGATTCTTATTTATTCTTTTTGGAAAATACTCTTAGTGATATTTTAGATGATCTGTCACTGGATGAAGGAAGAAAAATGTGGTTTATGCAGGATGGAGCGCCACCTCATTTTTCATTAGCTGTTAGAAATCATCTTAATGACGTATTTCCTCAACGATGGATTGGCAGAGGCAGTTCTTTTCAATGGCCACCAAGAAGTCCTGAGTACAACCCGCTAGATTTTTTTTTTGAGGACATATGAAGTCCTCAGTTTATGCCAATGAAATTCATACACGAGACGAACTTTAGAGATACATTCAAAATGCAGCTAATCTTATAAGGGGACAGAATAATATTTTTTTAACGTCCGAAAATCCTTTATAAAAAGAATTAGAAAAGGCATAGAAATCGGAGGAGACCATGTAGAACATTTAGTTTGAGTTTTGTGAGTTCTTTTAAGTTAAAGTGTGTTTAGTTTGATTTATCGTCAAAACGGTAACCTTACGTTAGTTACAACTTTGTTTATAAGTTTGGTATTTGATAGTGGAATTGTAAATAAAATACTATTTCTTGTCTAAGATTATGTCTCTGTGCCAATTTTGATAGCAATTTATAAATATACAGGGAAACTATTAGCAAAAAACGAAAAACAAAAATTAACTTTACCACCCTGTATCTTTTTTCTCAGCAACATTTTATTAAGGCATATTTGGCCCAATAGCCATATTTTGGTCCAAATAACCTGTCCTTAGTCTATGTCCCAATAGTTATGACTCACCCTGTATAATAATTTTAAGGGGAAATTATACCGTGCTTACTAATATTGTATCCTTTTAAAACGTTGCTGTACAGCATAATGGATCTATAAGTGATTTCGTTTGTTTGTTGTATAATTTATGCTGTGTATGTGCTTGTCCCAATTTATTAGTGAATAAACTGCAATAAACTGCAATAAAATTATATATTAAAATTGTTTCTATTGTGATTTCTTTCTGTATAATAAGTTGGACAAGTAAAGCGGCGCCAATTGAAGCTGTATGAGAATGTGAACACAGATGAGGAGTCATATTCAGATAGTAGGGAGAGCAGTGGCGCACCTAGGAGGGTATTCCGACAATGTTATTCACACATCTTAAGGATTCAAAATGGAGGTAACATCATAAAAAAAATTTCGGTGACCAACCAAACACCCCCCCCCCTCACCGATGCAAATTCTAGGTGCGCTACTAAGGAAGAGTTATATACTTAAACACCATGTAGTATTTTGTCATGTAGTGTTTTGAGAGAATGGGTTATTATTGTCAATATCTCTTGGTTTAAGGATTTTGTCGATTTTATCAGTGACAAATTTGATGTAAGGACGAAAAGCTTTCGTCTGATGAGAGTCTCCGTCTTAAACTTAAGACTAAGCGTAAGCTTGATACCTGATTTTCGTGGTAACTATTTTAGACAAAGAAGGGAGCTCAGCGGATCTACTTGCATCATCAGAAAGGCGTAGTAATCTGAATATAAGGGTATTAATCACGAAATCAATTTCTAAAGGTGGATGGTGAGATTGGCATTCAGATAGCGGTTGGTATGAGTTTTTTTTCAGTTAACAGGGTGATTAAAACATTGGAATTGGTTTTTTCTAATAAGAACGTCGAGAAATGGTAGAGATTAATTAGTTTCCATCTTCATCTTGAACTAGATACTAATGAGTTTAAAACAATTCTTAAGCATCATTGCCGCGGGGTCTAATGACAAATGTGCGGTTGACATATCGTAAGCAACATGTGGTTTTGAGCCTTAATGTGAAGAGTGCTTGGGTCTTTGGGTCTTTCATAAAGATATTGGCAATCATTGGAGAAAGTGAAGAGCCCATTAGGGCACCATTTGTATCAAAACTTGAGAACTCAGCGGATCTACTTGCATCGCCGCATTCAAAATGCGAAAACTGTATTAACTTCATCATCATCATCATCTTGGTGCTACAGCCCTTAGAGGGCCTCGACCTTCTCAAGCTTTCTACGCCATTCTATTCTGTCCCTCGCTTGCATTTTCCAGTTGCCGACTCCGATCTTTACGGCATCTTGTGTTACTCCGTCCATCCATCTCAGCTTTGGTTTACCCCGTCTTCTCATTCCCACGGGTTGCGCTATTAGAATCTTTTTTATCATATTTGACTCAAGGGCCTGGGCTACATGTCCTGCCCACTGCAGGCGGTTTCGCTTAATTATAGTGGTAATAACTTTACCGCCAAACGTATGCTTGTAGATATTCTGCAGTTCAAAGTTATGTCTATGCCTCCATAATCCGTTCTCACAGACCGCTCCGAATATCTTGTGTAGTACCTTTCTTTCAAAAATGGATAGAGCGGATTCATCTGTTTTCGTTAGCGTCCATGCCTCTGATCCATATGTGAGAACGGGGACTATCAGTGTTCTATACAGCCTTATACGAGTTTTTTGAGACAGACGTTTGTTAGCTATGTACTTTGATAGACCATGATAACACCTGTTTGCAATTATTATTCGCCTTTTTATTTCCTCAGATGTGTTATTGTTAGGGTTAACCGATGTCCCTAGATATATGAACTCTTTGACTGCTTCGAAGTTTTGGTCATTGATGATTAAATTTGTGTCAACATTTCCAGCTCTTGTGTTTGTGTTAGTCGCCATGAATTTGGTTTTATTTTGATTTATCTGTAACCCCATTCGTTCTGCTGCTGCTACTAGATCGGTTAGGATTTCCGCAGTTCCTGTTATAATGTCCACGTCATCTGCATATGCTAGAATTTGGACTGATCTTTTAAATAATGTTCCTCTGCTATCTAAATTAGCGTCTCGTACAACTTTTTCTAAGGCGACATTAAAAAGCTGACACGCCAGCGCATCTCCCTGCCTTAATCCCCTATGTATTTGAAATGGGGTTGACAAGTCGTTTTGAATTTTTACTGCTAATGGCATCTTCGCCATTGTCACTTTTATTAAACACATGAGTTTTTTTTGGAATTCCTAACTCATTCATAGCGTTGTAAAGACTTGGTCTTAAGACACTGTCATATGCTGCTTTAAAATCGACAAAAATATGATACATATCTATGTTAAACTCTTGCGCTTTTTCGAGGTTCTGTCGTAGTGTAACGATCTGGTTAATGGTTGAACGTCCACGCCTAAATCCTGCCTGATATTCTCCTAGAAACATTTCAGTATAAAGCTTTAATCTCTCGTGCAAAATATTTGACAATATCTTGTATGCTGTATTTAGGAGAGTTATTCCGCGGTAATTATTGTATTCTAGTTGGTTTCCCTTTTTGTGTAACGGGCAAATTAAGCCTAAGCACCATTCTTCAGGCATTTGCTCCTCAGATCAAATTCTACAAACAATTTCTCGCATCACCTTTGTGAGCTGCTCTCCACCGTGCTTAAATAACTCTGCTGGAATGCCATCGCTACCTGGGGACCTATGGTTCCTTAGTTTTTCTATAGATATTGTCACTTCATCTACCGAGGGGAGTTCCACGAGTTCCTCATCTCGGTATTCCAGCTCTATATTGTTAGTAGGTTCCCCTTCCAGCAAAACTCTCGAAAGTGCTCTACCCATCGTAAAAGGATATCCTCTTTGTTGGTAAGTAAGTTACCTTCCTTATCATTAGAATAGTTGATTCTTGGTTTGAATTCTTTTCTAATATTATTTATTTGATGATAGAACTTTCTTGTTTCTCCGTGACTAATATGGCTTTCGAGCCGTTCTAATATGTCATTTTCCGAGTCTCGTTTCTTTTTTCGGTGTATGCGTTGTGCCTCTCTCCTTAAGTTTTTGTATCTATCTATTGTTCTAGTTTTTCGTTGTTGCATGGTCCTGTATTGACTTACTATAAGATAATTATATACTTATAGATACCGACGTTTCCATTCGGAATGCCGAGAAAGACTATGACTATATTTATACTAACTTGAGCACCGACTTAAGATAGGATAGTTTTCGTTGGAAAATGTAAATATATGCAAATTAGTACATTATCGAAGTGCAAAATTGGTTGCCTAAACATGGTGATATTAACTTTGTTCGTTGAAAGATACTACGGTAATCCAATTCTTCATGGGTGTAACTCAAAAACGTCAAAAATTAAGTTAGTACAGTCTTCACTGGGCAAGTCAATATAAACCATATCGATTTTTGTGACCTACTTTGTGAAAAAAAAAATACATAACTTATTTAATTTGTATTTAAGAACTATTTCCGAAGTGAAAATAGAAAGATTAAAATAAACTTATGTTAAAGTAAAATTGCTTTTAAAGCAAATTGCTTTAGAACAATAAAAAGACTCAAAAATTCTTTTATAACTTCAGATAATATATCAAAATAATAAAAATACGCTATATTTATGTTTAATTTAAAACAATTAAATACTGTTACAAGTTTGTGCAATTAGCTTAAATATAAGCTAATTGCTCAGAGATGAGAGCTATACATTAATCCAAACATATTGGGTTTAATTTAGAAAATGTGTATACAATATGGACGATTAATTATCAGTTTCATTTCCAATAACTTTCCATATAACTCTAAAAACAAATGATGCCCTTTTCTAATGGAGATTTATACCGCACTCAGATATGAAGAGAAACATTTTACCGCTGAGCTGAGAATTTTTCTTGACAATCTGAAAATTTATTTCCTTTTTTATGGTTAGCGCTACCCGTCCAGGATTCCCGTTATATATTATTCAGAGATTCTTTCACATTCCGGTTAGCTGAACTTTTATTGAATAACAGCTTAAAGCATTGTGTGAAAAACGACGGTACGGATATGATTCGGACGTGTAAAACTTTTATATCTAACTAATTGGTATGCAAAACCACTACAAACAAAAAATTAAATTATGAAGATAAATAAATGTTGTCATAACAGCATGGAAACTCAGAATTTACTGCTTAACTATTATAATCTCACAACACAACAATATTTAACAGATTACGAAATCATGTTTCTCTGAGGCAATGATAAACAGACGATAAAACGAACATGTTTCTTAAATGACCTTTTCCGTCGACTATCCATTTATGATCAATTTTAACACCCTCAAAATCATTGATTAATGACCCCTATTAATGAATGATTTTCTATTAATGAACGATTTTATTATAGGCAACACAACATACATTGCTTGCATAAATTAATTTAACCACATTTAACGCTCTGTGATTGGCAGTTACCTGTGGTGTAGGCAACCAAACACACCTATTTATATTCCCACTAACAAATTATTTAAAATGAAGTAGCCGCTGTAAGTACTGTCTGTCATTGTATGTCATTATTTATCGTTAAGTAAATAAAAATTTAAACTAAGATATTTTTATTTCTGAAAAGTATGGTCGATGGAAAAGTTTTGTAACGAACTCGTGAATTAAAATGGCGATTAACAATCTCGAACATTAACGCACTCGCTTCGCTCGCGCGTTAAGATATCTCAATTGTTAATCGCCCTTATTAATACACTTGTTGGTTAAATAACTATTTCCGTTGACCGTCCATTTATGATCAATTTTAACACCCTCAAAATCATTGATTAATGACCCCTATTAATGAATGATTTTCTATTATTGAACGATTTTATTATAGGCAACACAACATACATTGCTTGCATAAATTAATTAAACGCTCTGAGATTGGCAGTGACCTGTGGTGTAGGCAACCAAACATATACCTATTTATAAACCCACTAAAAAATTAATTTAAAATGAAGTAGCCGATGTTAGTACTATCTGTCATTGTATATCATTATTTACTTTATTGTTTACAATTCTCTGTATTTGAAAAATCAAAGGATGGATATTGAAGAAGAGTTTAATTTAACTCCACCAGAATTTAACTTCTTCTATCACAGAATTTACAGAGGTCCAAGAAGACTTAAATATAAATTTGTCAAAATGCTATACACCAGATAATTATTTATCAATATCTTCCTTTAATTTCAGTAATTGTACCATTTCGAATATTAATGTTTACTATAATAAAACTACCACTAAGGAAACTTTGAATAAAGTCAATGAAAGCTGAAAAATTGTTGTTTATCGTTAAGTAAATAAATATTTAAACTAAGATATCTTTATTTTTGAAAAGTACGGTCCACGGAAAAGTTTTGTAACTAACTCATGAATTAAAATGGCAATTAACAATCTCAAACATTAACGCACTCGCTTCGCTCGCGCGTTAATATATCTCAATTGTTAATCGCCCTTATTAATACACTTGTTGGTTAAATGACTATTAATGTATATTAAAATTTCTGTAGAATTTTTTTTTAAAAACGTATTGATAAATATTGCATAATTTCTTAGTAGCTTTTTATTACTTAATCATTGACTCTTTCCCTACAATATATTTTTTCGTAGGGGGAAATTTGGGAACAGAAAGGGGTTCAATTTAAATGCATTATAAAAAGTCTGACTAAAATCAAAATAGGTTTTTTTACTATCAAAAACCTTTCCTAATTTAATTTTGTTATCTGATTTAGATTAATTATTGTCATCTTGTTTACGATGTTAAAATTAATTTGAACATTCATCGATTAATTAATGAGCGTGCTTAATACACAAACACACTTTTTTTTTCATAAAAAAGTTTTTTTAATTTAATATATAAATGGTGTACCAGGGATACCAGGTCTGAAGATTTTCCCTCAGAACTAAGGAAAATTGACAATATTTGGGGACTGGGGAAAAACTTTTTTAAAATAACTAATATCTGGGGAAATAAAACTGGCTAAAATATATTATAAAATTTAGTAAAAAATAGTTACTTTTGAAAGTCTGGTAATTATGTGTATATTAAATGTACTACAGCGACAAGATAAGATCGCGGTGACTGATTCCACATATAGGCCACACTTATTACAGTTTGGTGAATTGGTGCTACGGCTAACAATGATATTGCCTGGGGTTTCCTGACACTGTCATCTATTATAAACCACCTGTGTAGATCCGGTGTTCCCCGACTTACAATAAACAAATAAAATTATCAAGACGTCTTAGGAGTAATGAGGCATTGTCATTTGTCATTTCCTGTAATTCTATATAATGACTGTCATACTGTCAATAATGTTAAAAACAATTACTATGCTCGGTTCGCTATTCCCAGTCCGATCTGTCTAGTGAATTTAGTAATTATTTTTTTGCGAAGTTACTTTTTGACAGACTAAAAGTGGCTGGAAATTACTATACAACCAAATACACGTACTTACAATACTTACAATACTTACAATACTTACAATACTTACAATACTTACAATACTTACAATACTTACAATAGCCAATAATAATAGTAAACAAACTAAGTGATAAATAAAATAGAACTTTGCGAATTACCGACAATCAATATTTATTTATCTGCACCATATAATAAATAGTTATGTTAAATTATAACAACTAAAATATATTTTTTAAATATTGTTATGTTTCTTCTTTCCCAACCAAAGAAAAATAAATAAAAAAATCCATCGAAATAAAATTTTAAGATATCAATATAAACAAATTGTATATAGTAATTTAAGATAAGATTTAGTGTAGATAAGAATAGAAATTTGTTTGGCAAACGACCTTTTTCCGTTTCAAACAAAATTATCAAAAAACCTTTGTTTAGAATTAGAAGACATTTTACCTGTAAGTTAATCTTTTCATTGTTTGTATAATCGAGTATTAAATGACCATATTCTAATCTTTTGAAATATGTATAAATTGTGTATTGACAAAACCAATTTTAAAGTAAGCTATTTAGTTTTTCTCTGAAACCGAAATTAGGCTTTTCCAAAATCATGGTAAACACAATTTGAGCTTTTGATTGGACGGTCGTTTTTAAATGGGAAAAGAAAACTAGAAAATCTTTAAATCCATCGAACACAGGTAATATAAGGAGTTTATTTTACTTTTGATAACAAATAAGTTATAAATTTTATTGGCTCAATAAACTAAGATTAAAGTCAAAATAAACAATCATAACAATATATACTACCCAAAATTTGATGGGTTTAGTATACACTTTCACTATTTAGAATAATTTTTCTTTTTTTAAAGAAAGAAGTCTGCAATAGTAGGATACTTGAGCTATTAATACTGAGAAGTAGGAATTGTTGTGTTGTAGGTTTCCGACAATAAATCTGTCAAAATATGCCCGAGCTAAGCGAATGGAGTATATGCCTGTCAGTGTCATCAATAGGACTTTACATCATTTGTTTTGAGCTTTTCTTTGAGCATATAATCCGTGTATAATATTAATATACTCCATATGACAGAGGCTCGAAACAAACAAGAAGCGTTGAAAGCTCCTAAGATTTATTAAAAACTGAAATATATAAATCTGGGGAATTCTGTTCGAAATCGGGCAACTTTTAAAACACAATTTGGGGAAATAACTTTTTTGGGCCTGATAACGCTGAATCCAACTTCAGTTCTCGTTTGTTTTCACGACGGTGTACATTGCTTAACCAAAAAATGTATCGAGTAAACACTACGCAGAATATAATTAGGAGGAGGAAAATGACAGCATTGTGCTTGTAATTCTTATCATTAAAAAAAAGAATAACAAATGTTGAATGAAGAAATTATTTGTTGATCGTGTGAACTATTGTGACACGAAAATGTTATTGATGAGGATGATTACAAAAACTACACAGCACCAATTGAGATTTTGTTTGGAACTGATGTTGTAAGAAATTTGTATACAGGGAGGAAATATCAGTTACAAAGTGATCTTGTAGTAAATTTACTATTTTAATTGGGAATAAGCCACAATATAAGTTAGAAATTAAATGTGTTTGACGTTTGGACTTCCACAAGAATCTCTTTCTCTCTCTCTGTTTCATTCTGACGCACCGGAGGAAGTGTAGTGGTAGTGGTCATCGTGATGTCATGTATTATCCGTATTATTTTTAACTCATCCATACGCCTTTTGCATATGCTTGTAACTTCATCAATCCATCTTGTTGATCTTCCTCGTGATCTTCGGCCTTCTACCTTTCCTTGAATAATAAGTCTTTCCATGTTTTTTGTGTCTGCTCTCATAACATGTCCAAAGTATTTTATTTGTTGCAGATGGACTTTGCTGGAGAGTTGTTTGCTGACTTTTAGCTCGTTTAAAATTGAAATATGTGTCGTGTGGTCGGTCCACGGAATTTTACTCTAGCATTTCCTCAGTATTCTTTGTCAGTGTCTAGGTTTCGGCCAGCAATACGTCAGCACCAGCCTTTCAGAGGTTTATACAATTTACGGTTTGTTTACAAACTCAGGAAGGCCGAAGACACCGAGCGAAGGGTTCTGTAAAGGGGGACCACAGAGCAACAAGATCGCTGATTATGACTTCTCACTCTTAGAGACAGATTTAGTAGTAATCGACTCATTATAAATTAGTGGTTTAAAAATAGCATAGAAGGATAGTTTTTATACGAATGGTATATTGTCAAATACGACAGTTTGGCTTTTTTTCTTATCGGCCACATTAAGTGCTACCTTTCACAGCTGAACATAGGCTTAACCATTTACTCTGATGTAAAGAAAGAATTCTATCAGACCTGTAATGGAATCAGGTGGTCATGGTCACCAAAAATGGATCAGCTGGTGGTATTTAGTGACAAATGTCCCTTCTGTCTAGAGCTGTACGATAGCTAAGCATAAGTAAGACAGGAACATGATTTTACAGAGGGCAGTACGTCTACCACATCATGGAAGTTATAGTATGTTGTACTATTCTTTCTGGAAGCAGATCGTTACATATTTTTATCAGAGGCAATAGGGCAGCCCGATGCTAGATTCAGCAAGTCTTCTTCTTCTTCTTCTTAACATGTCATACACCAAAGTGCGTAGGCGACTATCTCATTACTAGAATTCTGTTCTTGGTGGCGTGACACAGCTCGCCTTTATTGTGTATTCCTGTCCATTCTTTAATATTTCTTAACCAGGATAATTGTTTGCGGCCGGCTCCTCTCCTACCTTCGATCTTCCCTTGTAGGATTAACTGTGGTATTTCATATTTTGCTCCTCTCAATATGTGCCCAAGGTAACCAATCTTGCGTTTTTTAATTAATTTAAAGAGTTCTCTTTCCACGACGGCTCTCTTAAGGACGTCATCGTTTCGAACTCTATCCACCCAAGGTATGCGCTACATTCTTCTTAATGACCACATTCCAAATGCTTCAAGTTTGTTGATAGATGTTTTTTTTAAAGTCCACGTTTCCATGCCATAAAGCAAGATGGACCATATGTAGCACTTGACCATTCTGTAGCGTATTTCGAAATTTAGGTTTTGATTACATAGGAGCGGTCTGAATTTCACAAAAGCTTGTCTTGCCATTTGTATTCGGGTTTTTATCTCTTGTTGTGGATCCGATTGGTCATTGATTGTGGTGCCAAGGTATTTAAAAGTTTTCACCCGTTTTATGCGATGGTCACCTATGCATATTATCGGGTTTTCTGGAGGGTTTCTGCTAATGACCATATATTTCGTTTTCAAAATGTTGATTTTGAGGCCATATTTTTTACCTATGCTATTCACCCTATCAAGTAATAACTGCTGATCTTCCAATTTATCAGTTATAATCACTGTGTCGTCCGCATAGCGTAGGTTGCTAATTGGTATGCCGTTCACCTTAATGCCTAATTCCGTAGGGATGGATGGATTCCGATTAGGAAGTAGTGTATCTAATTCCATACTTAGCACCATCCAAAACCCGTTTTTAATAATGTCAGACTTTGCCAGAAATTGCCTAGTTCGTTCTGTCCGACTGGCTGTCTGTCTGTCCGACCTTTTAGTTTAATGCTTCCGAATATTTGTTAACTTCTCCAGTATCGATTACCAATCTTTAGCAGCTGGGTAAGTAAGGATAATGAGAATGCCAACTCGGTATCTTTTAGCCTGTCTTGTTCTCTATGAAAGTTTTATATCTCTTAGGCTATATGTTAGTTATTTTATAGACATTGTAAACTTGCATTTTACCCAGTTGTATACTTGCACAACATACCTTTTTAGTACACAATATATCCAGTAGTTGCACCACTCTGAACATTTAAGACCAATTAAATTTAATTTAATTTAATTTAAATCCAAGTTATATACTTTGCGCTCTTAATCTATTTTTGTTTTAATTAAAGCATAAAAATTGCTCATCTTGATTTATTTCCTTCGTAGATTACTTACAAAAATATTATTAAATAAATAAAGATATGCTGGTATAAATTTTTGATCAAAATCCATGTTTTCATAATGCGAATGTTATTTGAGATTTTCTAAGTAAAGATGGCTTTTTGTTGTGTTTTTGAGCACTGCGTGTTTTTGTCCATATTCACCTACTATATGAAAATCCAGATCTTTAACACCGCATCATGTGAAGCTTAATAAACGGGCCGTAAGGAAAATGGAGAAAAGGTTGTGCTAATGGCAACTTTTGATGAGAAGGTCGAATATTATCATAACGGAACCCTAATTTCAGTATGTGTACTCTGGGAAAACTGACTTTCTAATATTAGTACAGGATCTCATATCCTCTATCTATTTACAATTTATATGCATGGGGGCTACAACGAAATTAGGTTTTTAATGTGGGTAATACGATAAACACAAAATGACAATAATTTTAAGTCGTTTATTTGTTGACTTGATCTGATAAATATCTGAACTCGTCATTTATTTAATAGTGACAATACGTGCCCGTCTAAGCGTTTTTGCCATTTGTAATAATTAACAATCAAAAATTAATTTTAATATTTTAATAATTATTTACACTACATTTGGGCTCTGCAGTTGTGGTTTTGCTTTGCCCATCTTTCGCCCTAGAGGGCGTTTCTTCTAGTCCAATTATTCCAATAGTCAACTAGTCAACTAGTCCAATAATTCATTCTTTATTTACAAGCCATGTAGTATGCACGTGTCGCAATATTTTTTTACAATGAAAAAAATCAAGTATCGGGCAATGACTGATTTTTTATTTTTGAAAGGTTTAAAAACAAAGAAAATTTATGAACGAAGGTTGAAGAGACAAAGACACTTTTCCTTCAAATATTATAATACAAAGATGTGTTGCTAAATTTAATCACAGTCGTATAAGCCTTAAAAATGATTTACGTCAGGGCCGTCTAAAAATAACAGCAACATTAGAAATCGTAAAAAAATACAGGATATCCTATTGGAAAATTGTGTGACTCAAATAGCGTTAGTAGAGACCCAAGGCATTCTTATTGGCCAGTGTCAACAATACATTGACTAGGTACTGGATTTCATAAAACTGTATTTACAATGAGCTAGTGGACGTCCAAGGATGTACAAACTAGCTTGGCGATCTTTTGGTAAAAATTCAGTTATATTCAAATCCAGGATGCCACTTCACCTGAAGACAATATCATTTGACTAGTGTGTACTACAAATCATGTCATATGGCTACGAAACTTGGCCACTGAAGAAGAGGTAATAGCGAAACTCAGTCACTTAAAGGTTAATAAAAAGATGTATACTAGGTATAACATAGAGAGATCAAAAAAGAATAGAATGAATTAGACAGAAAACCAAGGTTATTGATACTTACACAAAATTAAATCTTTAAAATGGCAGTGGGAGGGAGATTTAGCAACAAGAACTAACAGATGGTTCACTAGAACTACATTCTGATATCCAAGAGGCATCTTCTTCTTCTTAGAGTGCCATATCCCTACGGAACGTCGGCGACTACCATGCTTATAATATTGTTATACTGATCTCGGTTTTGCGCTACGTGTAGCAATTGGTCCGCTGTCAAACCTGTCCACTGCCGCAAACTCCTTAACCAAGAGAGTTTCTTCCGTCCTATCCATTTCTTTCCTTCGATTTTACCGTTGAGAATTAGCCAAAGGAACTCATATCTTGGTCCTCTGATTATATGTCCAAGATATTCTAGTTTACGAGGCGTTTAAGAGGCATCAAGAGGAATTTTTTTTGCAGAAGAAGATATTGAAACCTTGATAAATGAATTTGGGTCATCTAAAGAACGTCAAAAAGAGCGTGGTCAATAAAACAAAATTTGTATCGATAAATAAATGTAATAAGTTTGTGGGGGGAATTGACCATGGCAACCAGATCTCACATTATTCCTGTGAGCTCAAGATGCTGACTTGAAGTAGAAAGCTGGCTATCCCATAATTAAGACACATACGAATACCGAATATGTATCATTAAAGAGTTGATTCGACCTGCGCCATCAGAGCTATTACCAAAAATTAAACTACTACATTTTTCTGAACTGTATCTATCACTATTCTTGAAGTGAAATAGAGAAAAAAAGTGTTAAATGGGGACGGTGCCTAGTTTACCGGAAGAAAGAAAAATAAGCGTTAAGTCTATTTATTACTGTACGTTATGTCCTAAGCAACCTGGACTTTTTTTGTCTGTATGCTTTTATAAATTCCATTCTATAAAGGGATGGGTGGCTCTCATCCTGCTTGATGCCAAGAATGCTTTTAACATGGAAAAAAATTATGTCCAGGATGAGATAATTGGGCATTAGTGAGTACCTGGTCAACTTAATTGGCAGATGTTTACTGACAGGTCCATAAGAGAAGAGGATATCAGCGTCAGTTTGTCGCAGAGTGTTCCGTAGGGTTCAGTCCTAGGTCCCATTCTGTGAAATGACCTGTACGATGGGGTGTTGAGGCTACAGATGCCAAGGGGATGAACTCTTGTAGTTTATGCCGATGATCTTGCACTGGTTGCGAAAGCGAACTCTGAGATAGCGCGTGCTAATGCGGCTTACATAGCCCTGCGTCTTAGTAGGTGGATCAGAGAGAACGATCTACAGCTAGCGTCTCAGAAAAGTGAGATGTTAGTTCTTAAAAGGAGCCGGGAAAATCATCTCTTCGCTTTATAGTGGGAGGTGTAAAGGTTGCACCGATTAAATCGAATAGGTATCTCGGAGTCTGGTTGTCGGAAGGACTAAGGTAAAAGTACACATCCAAAAGACAGTAGAGAAGGCGAACCAAAATCTGGAGGCGTTGATACGACTGATGCCAAACATTGGAGGCTTAGGTAGTACCAAAAAAAGTGTGCTAAATGGAGTTTTTCAGTCCATGGACTCTGAGATAGCGCG
>NW_027314420.1:0-15161 GCF_040954645.1 Diabrotica undecimpunctata | reverse complement strand
ACGCGCTATCTCAGAGTGGATTCTTTTGTTCTATGAACTATCTACCTCGAACATACGATCTTAATATGTTTTACTATATCTGACAAACGTATGTTAGGACTGGGCGTATTATTGTTTTGTAAAGTTTTGTTTGCTCCTGTCACCCTTTTTTGTTAGAGGACTGTAAAAAGCCAACGGGCGTTCGAGCACTTTCTGTGATGTCCTATTTTTTTTGACGATTGGATCGGCTGTAGGGAATTCACATTAAAATGACGATTTGAAATTTCTTTATTTAGTTGCGAAAACAACTTGTATCAGCACCCAATAGCACTAAGCGAAAATTCGTAAAATGTATTTTTTATCGGCTGGAGTGGCTGGCTCGGTGTCTTTTAGCTAACTGGGGTCGCGTGGCGCCTTATTTTCGTTCCAAAACTACTCTTTACCGCGTGAAAATAAAAAACATGTTTTTAAACGAAGGGGAGCCCACTCGAGGAAATTAATATTGATAACGAAGAATGTTTTCTACAAATTAGGATCGAACAAGTTTTACTTTTGTATTTCTCGATATAATTGAGGATTTAAAGAGATCGAGTCCAAAAAAAGCATCTGTTGGCCGTGCAAATTCTGCAGGTTATATCCGCGGTAGTATTATTTTCAATGCGCTCCCAGGTATATAAATTCGTTCACTGCTTCGATAACGTCGTTTTCTATAACAAGTGATGGTAGGATTTGTGTGCTTATTTTCATATACTTCGTTTTGTTGGTGTTTATTATTAAACCAATTTTTGTAGCTGATTCTTTTAGTGCTACATACGCCTCTCGTACAGCGTTTTCCGTTCTCCCAACAATATTGATATCATCAACATAGGCAAGGATTTGCATTGATTTATTATATGTATATTGAACCAATGGTTGTGATTTGTGACATACGTATCACGTTTTCAAGAGCAAGATTGAACAGTATACAGAAGAGAGAGTCTCCCTGGCGCAGCCAGTTATTTTTTTTAATATTTGTATTTGCGAATAAGGAATGTATGGATATATGGGATCTGTGTTAATAAGATATAACAAAATAAACACTAATATAGGTGATATATGAATAAAGTAAATATAGGTGAATATATCTTTATTATTCTTTGAAGTACAAAAATAAGCAAAACTTCTAAATCTTAAAGTTTACCAAATGGTTTTGTTTTAAATATACTTCCTCGCCCACAAAATACATTTTTCAGTTTGACTATTTAAGTTAAAAAACACTCGACTGAATAAGATAACAGGAAACCACACTATAAGCACCAACACCAAAAATAAGTAAAAAAAATCTAAATGAAACTGTCTTGCAATGAATTATCACATCAAAACTGTACTCGAGGTGGAAAATTCCTAACCAAACAAATTTATTTATTTAGCGTATGGACTTTCTCAGTACGATAAATATACAAATACAATAATATTTACATATATATTAAATATATTATTTAAACACTAAAGATGACCAAACAAATTAGGTTAAGTTAACATAACCCAACATGCTCTTCTTTCTCATGAGTCATGGTACATACTTAAGACGTAATAGTACGGCGTAATTCTGTACGTACTGGTATGTACCGCAGTGTACGTACTTAAAACGTACATTTTACATAATGTACTTACAGTACCAAAATTGTACGTACTCAAAACGTACTGTGCTGTTTGGGTGGGGATCGCCAGGGCACGTCTGGAGCCGGCGCTGGACGTGACAGACGTGAGCTGGTGATCCCCAGGCAGCGACCCTAAACATATTATTAAACTAGATTTTGATGGGTGTGCATTTTATACCTACTGCCAGGTGTCAGTTTTTGTTCCACGGCAGGTATCCCTGCTACCCTCTGGGCATCGGTTCTAAGAATACCCAGAGAGCATCCCCCATTCGCAGGGGGCCGCGCCTGATAAAAGAACTGACAAAAACTCCCACAGGCTGGGATAACCTGTAAGTAAGGCCCAAGGAGATTCGTTGAGCCCACTGTGGTTTTGTCAAGCGATGAACTCCCTATCCTAGATACTGAACTTAACTGACACAGGTTTTAGCATCAAAAATAACACTAGTGTTGTTGCAAAGCTTAATCATCTATTGTATATGGATGATTTAAAACTATTGGCTTCCACTCGAAGCCACCTGGATCAGATGCTAAAAACAGTAGAAAATTTCTCTAATATATTAGTATGCACTTTGGTCTTGACAAGTGCCGTGTCTTAAATATAATTAAAGGAAAGGTTCAGCCTGGCGGATTCGATATGCAAAACGGCCAGAACATCGAGGCCATGGGTGAAAATGATATGTATAAATACCTCGGAATAAAGCAAGCGCGGAAGATTGACCATAAGCAAATGAAAACTGAGATAACTAACTGAGTTTATACGAAGGATAAAACAGCTGCTTCGTTCACACCTTAACAGTAAAAATTTGTTTAAGGCACTAAACACCTACGCATGTTCCGCGCTTAGCTACTCATTTGGTATTGTTAAGTGGACAAAAACGGATATAGAAAATCTTCAGCGAAAAGTACGAACACACCTCACAAAGGCACAAAAACACCATCCTCGAAGTGCAGTAGAAACAACGACATTACCGCGGTATTTAGGAGGACGAGGACTTATGGATATAAGTGAGCAACTAGAAAAACAAATTACTAATTTAAGAACTTATTTTCAGGTGCAGGCTGAGACATCTACTCTACATCGCGCGATTTGTGTAGTAGATGATACAACACCGATCAAACTGAGGGAACCAGAAATACGCATAAACCATCTTACTAAGGACGAATAAATGCGCACCTGAATGGGTAAACCTCTGCACGGGCAACATCCCATTGAAGTCAGTCAAGACCATGTCGACAATATAGCGGCGAACGATTGGCTGACATCAGGAAAGATGTTCCCTGAAACAGAATGTTCACCACTGGCCAATCAGGATCAGGTTATAACAACCAGAAATTACGTCAAAGACTCTCAGGTCCAAAATGACAAATGCCGATATGGATGTCAAGCTCAGGAAACATCCAACATCTTACCGGGGGCTGTCAGGCATTTGCTGTAACTGAATATAAGGAACGGCACGACTCAGTAGGATCTATCAAACTGGGACTTCGTAAAACAAACCATCTTCCATATTATCAATACGTTCCTGAGAGTGTACTTGAGAATGACAACTACAAGCTATACTGGGACCCGCACTGTGCTCACAGACCAAACAGTGGCTCATTATAGACCAGATCTCATACTAGTTAATAAACTAAAGAGAAAAAATAACATTAATTGATGTGGCGATACCCAACAACAATAATCTTCGTGTTAAACAGAACGAAAAAATCGCCAAGTACAGGGGTCTGGAAATTCGAATACGAAGACAGTGGAGAATGGAAAGTACCCCGACAATACATATTATTCTCTCTACTACTGGAGTCATTCCAAAGAACCTCCTAGAAAACATAAAAAAGCTAGATCTGAATGAACATCTCTACAAGACCATGCAGAAAGCTGTACTACTCTCAACGTCCAGATGTGTACGAAAATTTTTGGGAGATACTCCAGCATACCAAGTCATCTAGGGCTCGATAACACAGAAAGAGTCCCACCAGAGCTCAATATTTTTGATACCGTAGGTATCTGGGATAAGTGAATTTTCCCCTTAGAGGGAGACTGAGCCGTATGGCTAAATCTGGATAATAATAATAAATATAAATTAGTTATGACAATTAATATTTTACATTGGAACATTAACGGTTTTTTAACAATAAACAGGATCTAACTGTGTTTCTTAAATAATTTAATATTAATATTATTCTTTTAAATGAAACTCATTTAAGATTTTCGCTACAGTTGTCCATTCCTAATTTTTACTGCTTTAGGGATGATAGGATTGATGGATGGGTTGAAATAGCTATTCTTATACATCAGTCTCTGGCAGCTGATGGGTTGGATATTTCACACATTCACTTGCCTGAGAAATGGCAGGCTATTGTTGTTAAATTTGCAAAATTTTTCATTATAGGCTCATATAAGGCACCAGATATGCTTTTAGGCAAGGAGATCTTTAGAGAATTGGCTTTCTCAACACAGGAGATGCGACAAGAATTTCACCCCCTGATTCTAACAGTGTTCCTGACGTGGCGATAGCTTCTCCAGGTTTAGCTGCGGACTGTCTTTGGTAAGTCTTTCCAGAGATAGGAACTAGCGATCATTTTCTATTTGTTGTGTGTTATGGGCAAGATAGAACCAACACCCAAATAATTGACCCTCTTCAAGGTGTTCACGCCTCTAAAGTTTATTTTATGCATTTTTACAATCCGGCAACATAGTGGCGTAGGGAGATATATTATGCCATATGTGAAGATAAGGCGAGTCCCTTAAGGCACCCCAAAGACGACAGCGGCACTCAAGTACGAGAAGGGATCGGTGATACAACATTAGAGCGAGCGGACATAATACTTAATAAGCGTTATATATATTGTATTGTGTAATTCAAAATAAAATCAGTTTTGTTTTCGCACGGAGTTTGATTATTAACCAGCGGCACAAGCGAAGTGCATATCAAGCAAATCCATGGTCTATTCGAGCCGAATCATCAAATTTTTGTGTTGAAACAGTGTAAATTCACCGAATTCCGAACTCATATTTGTGTCATCAAATTAGCGGGCGAAATAGTGCATTCATAGTGGCCCGAGCGCGTTATAGACTGTCGAACGTTGTTCTTAAGACAGTTACATAATTGGACAACTGTGGGTTTAAAATCTGTGAATACGAGTTGAGGCAGATCCTTGGCGCCAGGAGGCTAGAGCTGTTAGAATAAACATACAAATATTTTGGTGAGCATATCCATTTCACATTTCCCTTTATTTATCAGTCTTTGTACCTTTATTCTGCACATGTGATAATTCTGAGAACGTTAGGGTCGAACACCAAGCGATTTATATTCTGTTTCTGTTTACTGTTTAATTCATTATAAAATTATGGAGAATTTAAAGCGAAAAAGGGGCGGTTTTAAATGCAAACTCACAATATTTTCGAAATTTATATTAGCGTTAAATGATAAAATAACTAAGGGTGAAACGATTTCAGATTTAGAAGTATTACAGGCTATTGAAATGGTAAATAATATAGAACATTTACAGGGCGAATTCGATGAAGTTCAGGGGCAAATAGAAAATACGGTTCAATTTGAATTATTAGAGGATGAATATACGGAACGCGAAGAATTCTATAACAAATATTATTCACAATTAGCGGTAGCGCGAAAAATCATTCGCGATAATCAACAAGTAGCTTGTATAGAAAGCGATAAAGCAAGTGAGCGCTCTAAGAATTCATATACAGGGCATTGTATTGAGCTTAAACCTATCGAGTTACCAAAATTTGATGGTAATTATAATAATTGGTTAGATTTTGCAGATCTTTTTGAATCTTTAGTTAACAGAAATGAGTACTTAGACAATATAAGGCGTTTTCATTATTTACGAAGTTCATTACAGGGCGGTGCGGCGCAGGTCATACGAACATTAGAGTTTACCGCCGAAAACTATGCAGTTGCGTGGAAATTAATTAGAGAAAGGTACGATAATAAGAGATTATTAATTTCCAATCATGTTCATAGCCTTATTTAATATAGAGCCAATACATAAAGAGTCATCTAATAGATTGCGGCAATTAGTTGACATTTTTTCGAAGCATTTATACGCGTTAAAGCAGCTAGGGCTACCTACTGATTCGTGGGACATACTCCTTATTCATATTATTTCTTGTAAGTTCGATACATCGACTTTACGCGCATGGGAGAATAGCAAGACACATAATGAAATTCCTAGTTTTGATGATTTTAAAACGTTTTTAAAATCAAGGGCGGACCTCTTAGAATCACTTGAGGTAAATCAAGCTGAAAAGCAAAATACACGAAATATTTCTCAGGCGGGCGCGTATTCACGGAATACGAAATATTCACATAACATTCGCGGTCTATATTCATCAGAGGGAACTTTAAATAAATCGGATAATACACAGTGTTGCCCTATTTGCAAAAGGAAACACACCATTTATCAATGCGGCGAATTTTCAAAACTTTCATCTAGGGACAGGTTTGATAAAGTAAGACAGGTCAATCTTTGCACGAATTGTCTTAAACCTGGACATTTCTATAAGCGGTGTAGACAATCAACATGCAAGAAATGCGCGTCAAAACACCATACGTTATTGCATCCAGATAGGTCAAGCGAACAGAACGCAGCTTTAGTTCATCAACCGGTAGAAAACGCGAGCGATATACGATCTGCAGATAATATACAAGGTAGTTTAAACACTACCAATTTGTCAGTTTCGGCAGTTAGCGCTGCAGATCAAACTATACTGTCCACAGTATTAGTTAATATTTTTGACGGCCAAGGTAAGGCATACATAGTGCGAGCTTTGTTAGATTGCGGTTCACAAAGCTCAACTCTGAGATAGCGCGTATGCGATAAACTTAGATTAAAAACGACAAGCGCGAACATATCAGTCATGGGCATAAATAATACTGCATCTCCCGTTCGATTCAAATGCGAAATAAATATACAGTCGCGTAGCGATATAACTTTTCATAAAACTTTAAATTGTTTCGTAATACCAGAAATTACGGGGTGCGTGTCGGCATCTGAATTAAACATTAGCGATATGCACATACCTAAACATTTAAAATTAGCGGATAATTATTTTCATAAACCACAAAAGGTCGAATTGTTGATAGGAAGTGATCTATTTTGGCAAATACTGGGCACAAACAGAATTAGTTTAGGTAAAAATAAACCATTCATGCAAGAAACAATGTTTGGCTGGATCATAGCAGGGCCGTATATCAGCCAAAACAAAGCATCAGAAAAGCGAATAACTAAGTGTAATTTCACAAACACAATCGAAGTTACAGAACAGCTAAGTAAGTTCTGGGAACTTGAAGAGGTTTTCAATGGAAAACCTGCACTCTCGGGCGAAGAAATTGCATGCGAAAAACATTTCGAAGATACGGTGAAACGCGACGCGACAGGCAAATTCATAGTATCATTGCCATTCAAAGAACCGATAAGTTCACTCGGTGATTCATTTCGTCAAGCAAAAAATAGATTTTTAAATCTCGAGCGTAAGTTGAATAAAGATGCCAATCTTAAAACTCTTTATAGCGAATTCATCCAGGAATATAAAGAATTAGGACATATGAAAGGTTTATACAGAATTACGGATGCGGCAACAGACTTTAGGGTAAATACTACATTTTATTTTATGCCACATCATCCAGTTTTAAAAGAAAATTCTTTGACGACACGTTTGCGCGTTGTGTTCGATTGTAGTGCGCCAACTACAAACGGCATTTCATTAAATAGTATTCAAATGGCCGGACCAACCTTACAAAATGATTTACTCTCCATTTTATTGCGTTTTAGAACACACTTATATGTAGTTAGTGCGGATATAGAAAAAATGTACCGTCAGGTATTGGTTGCAGATGATCAAAAATCCTTACAATGTATCTTATGGCGAAATAATCCGGAAGAACCGATTGAAATATTTCAGTTACAAACAGTTACATACGGTATGAAATGCTCTTCTTACTTAGCGATTAAATGTCTAATGACATTGGCAGAGGAGCAAGAAGCTAAAAATCCTAACATTGCTAGCATTATTAAATCCGATTTTTATGTGGACGACCTTTTGACAGGTTTTGATTCAAAACAGAAAGCGCGCAAAGCATGTAAACAACTTTTTGAGGTCCTCAAAGGCGGAGGATTTACATTGCGTAAATTCTATTCAAATGATCCTGAAATATTAAGAGATATACCGGATAATTTAACTACGGGTTCCGTTATTCAATTCGGTGAAAACGAGAAGGCGAAAACTTTGGGATTATTGTACTCACCGCAATCAGATACTATGTTTTATAGCATAAGTTCATCTCTAGGCCATATAATCACAAAGCGAACTTTATTATCGGACATAGCTCAAATTTTTGATCCCTTGGGTCTATTAAGTGCGTGTACCATCATAGCGAAAATTATGTTACAACAACTATGGCTCGAGCGTCTTTCATGGGATGATCCCATACCGGAGCATTTAGCAAATAATTATTTACAGTTTAGGAATAAATTAGGAAGCTTAAACAATTTAAAAATACCTCGGCATGTTATATGTTTTAGTAAAGTCAAACTAGAACTTCATGGATTTTGCGACTCCTCAGAAAAGGCGTACGGTGCTTGCATATTCATTAAATCTACCGATTCGTTCGGCAGGTCGTATTCATTCTTATTATGTGCAAAAAAGCAAGGTTGCGCCCTTAAAGCCAGTTACCTTGCCGCGTTTAGAGCTCTGTGGAGCAGTAATTTTATCGCGTTTGACCAATAAGGTCAAAAATTCATTAAATGTGCAATTCGATACGTGTTACCTCTGGACAGATTCATCGATAGTACTTAGTTGGTTGAAAACAGCAGCCAATGCATTGAAGACGTTTGTTAGTAACCGCGTAGCAGAGATCCAGGAAACCACTTCGTTTGCGCAGTGGCGTCATGTGCCAGGCAAGGATAATCCTGCAGATCTAGTGTCCAGAGGCGTGGAACCAGATAAAATAATGGAGTGCAACTTATGGTGGCATGGACCGGAGTGGATCATGCAAGATTCAGATAAATGGCCAAATTTACAAGTTGTCCCTACTGAAACAAGCGAAACAAGGAAAAACATAAAGGTTTTTACGAATAAACTTGATGAAACACAGAATACGGAAGTATTTTCATTTAAGCGTTTTTCTAATATTTTACTTTTAAAAAGAACCGCTGCATATGTGTTCAGATTCATCCGCATGTGTAAAAATAAGGAAAGAACTTCTGAACCCCTTTCTTTGGATGAAATACATTCTGCATTTAATCGTATTCTAAAACTGTGTCAATCACAGTCATTTTCTAATGAAATAAAGCATTTGAACCAAAAGGGATCTTTAGATAAAAACAGCAAACTCATAAATTTATCTCCATTTCTTGATGATCAGGGCATCATGAGAGTAGGCGGGCGTTTAAAGCATTCCGAGTTTACGTATGACAAAAAACATCCCATCATTTTAGCGGCAGATCATATAGTTACGTCGTTAATATTTAATCATTTTCACAAGGATCTTATGCATGCTGGTCCTCAGCTTTTACTTGCAACTATAAGAGAAACTTTCTGGCCGTTATCAGGAAGAAATTTAGCGCGACGTACCGTACACAAATGTGTAAAATGTTTTAGATTAAAATCTAAATCCATTCAGCCAATAATGGGTGACCTACCTGCCCAGCGTCTCGCAGGTGGCCCACCATTTATTGTAACAGGTGTTGATTATGCGGGCCCTTTCTTAATTCGAGATAGAAAGGGTCGAGGTTGTAAACTAATAAAGAGTTACATGTGTCTTTTTATTTGTTTTTGTACGAAGGCCATACATTTAGAATTAGTTACAGAACTGTCTAAGGAATCATTTCTGTTGGCCTTTAAAAGATTTATTGCGCGAAGAGGCAAGCCTCAAAAGATGGTCTCCGACAATGGAACCAATTTTATAGCAGCTAGTTCGGAGTTAAAATTGTTAAGCACATTTTTAGAGCAGCACACTCCCGCGATAAGAGAATCCTTGCTAAAGAATAATATTTCGTGGTCCTTCATACCTCCCTATTCTCCACATTTTGGCGGACTGTGGGAAAGCGGAGTAAGAACAGTTAAGCATCATTTGCATAGGGTTTTGGGAAACGCGCACTTAACGTTCGAGGAATTTTATTCGTTGCTTGTGCAGATTGAAGCTATAATAAATTCCCGACCGATTCATCCTTTATCCTGTGATCCAAATGATCTCTCCCCATTAACCCCTGCACATTTTCTCATCGGCAGACCACTTATTACCAATCCAGATCCAGATTTGCGTCATGTTCCAGTTAATCGGCTCTCAAAATTCCAGCATATTCAGCAGCTTTCTCAGCATATATGGGAACGATGGAACAAAGAATACATCTCCGAACTACAAAAACGCACGAAATGGACTACTACTAACGGTGAAGTTGCGGAAAACACGTTAGTGCTCATAAAAGAGGACAATTTACCTCCATTAAGGTGGAAGTTAGGTCGCGTGATCGAACTTTTACGCGGCAGTGATGGTGTAGCCAGAGTTTTTAGGATAAAGACAGACAATGGTATCATAACTCGTTCTTTTTCCAAGGTGTGTCCGCTACCCGTTTCGGACTAAGTGTAGTTTAAACATTTGAACATTTAGCATTAGCAGACGATTTTGTTGGCAGTGTTTGCCAAGGCGGGGGCCATGTTCACGCCTCTAAAGTTTATTTTATGCATTTTTACAATCCGGCAACATAGTGGCGTAGGGAGATATATTATGCCATATGTGAAGATAAGGCGAGTCCCTTAAGGCACCCCAAAGACGACAGCGGCACTCAAGTACGAGAAGGGATCGGTGATACAACATTAGAGCGAGCGGACATAATACTTAATAAGCGTTATATATATTGTATTGTGTAATTCAAAATAAAATCAGTTTTGTTTTCGCACGGAGTTTGATTATTAACCAGCGGCACAAGCGAAGTGCATATCAAGCAAATCCACAAGGTCTCAGTATCTCTAATGTGAAAAAAGCCAATTAGATGCAGCAAATAGGTTCATCCCTAAGAAAAAGCATAATAGATTTTCTACACCTCAAATACCTTGGTGAGATGAAGAGTGTTCTGCTTTTATTAAATCGAAGAGGGAAGCAGTTAGGAAGTTTATAAACAGGAACCATCTTTAGAGAACTTTATTAATTTTAAAAAGATTAAGGCACATTTTAAAAAGGAACTTACTTCCAAAAAGAAAAATTCATTTGCTATGTTTTGGCAATCCACAATCTCTCCCGATACTCCAATATCAGTAAGTGGAGGAAAGTAAGAAATTTCCATAGGGCCTTCTCTAAAGTCAGAACTCTCATTGACTCCACCTATTTTTGAGAACGTTATATCTCGTCCAGTGAAATCTAATACTGCCCGGTGTGAACCCTTTTCTTTAAACGCGATTTCATTGGCTTTATCTGAAAGAAGAGATACTCTTCCAGGTCAGGATAGTATAACATTTTCTATGTTGCAACATCTTCCAGAGTCAGCAATCAATTTTCTGCTCAAATTTTATAATTTATGTCTTAAAGGGGGAAAACATATTTAAACACAATGGAAATCGCAAACAATTTGTTTAATCCCCAAACCCAACAAAATATAAATTGTCTTTCAGGTTAGAGCCTTTCCAAAAAGGTTTATGTAAAGGTAGAGGGGTGTCTAAAAACATTATCCATCTGGTTAATAAAATTTCGATTAATATTTCAAAAAGGAAGCCAGTGGCGGCTGTTATGTTAGACATTTCTTCAGCATATGATAAAATATCTATTTCCCAATTATTAGACGCTCTGGGAGATCTCAATTTGCCATTGTTACTTATTGAGTTGATTAAACATATATTGACAAATCGTCCAGTATTCGTCCGAGATCCTATTTTCTTTAATCTATTCGGGCCAAAAACGGCTAATGTTGGTCTACCCTAAGGTTCTCCTTTGTGTCCTCATCTTGTGTGCCTGAGGATGTCCTAATCACTCAATATGCAGATGATGTTGCTCTCTATTGTTCCGGTTACAGCTGGTTGGAAGTGGAGGAAAAATTAAATGACACAATAGAGAATATATCAGAAAAATTTCTTGACACGGAAATGTGTTTGTCATCTAGCAAAACTCAAGAGATTTTTTTTGATAGAAATAGAAATAACAAAATCCACAAGGAAAATACATTCCTGCAGCTGGCTGTATACCATGTGTACCAGTTACCAGCTAAAGTCCGTTTGAAGAGGTCTACCCTCCGGACGCTGGTACTCACGTGAGGCATGGTTATATGTTGCCTGAAGTTAAATCTAATAAAATATTAAACATCATTCATTTTTATCGACAACATGTATATTTTTTGGTAACTTTAATTTTTGTAAAGGTTTTTACCCTAATATTTTGGTGGCTCAGGCATGTTAACCTGATGATGGAATTATTATTCCGAAAACGTTTGTGTTTATTTTGATGTAGCCCTTCTAACGGTTTTTTAAATATTCCTACATACAGAAGTAACACTCCGAATACTCAAATATTAGTAAATAACATCTTGCTCGATTGGAAACAGGAAGTTTCTCATCTAGGAGTTATTTTAGATAGTTCCTTTTCTTGGAAAAGCCAAATCAAAAAGATGACGTTGAGGTCATCCAGTGAAGTCAATATAATTCGGTACCTGTGTCGAACATGGTGGGGAGCACATCCTGCTACTTTACTCATTTTATATAAGGCCTATATTAGACCACACCTTGATTATGGATCGATTTTTCTTGGAGGTTGTGCCCGTTCCTTACTTACAAAACTGGATAAAGTTCAATATAGAGCTCTCAGATTGGTCGGGGGATTTATGAGGTCCTCTCCAGTTCATATTATTTTGTCGGAATGCGGGGAAACACCGTTAGATCTTAAAAGGATTTGGCTAGCATCTAAATTTATATTAAAGGTGGTAGCATGTGACAACCCAATATATTCTTCAATAGAGCAATTTCATAAAGTATTTCTGAATTACTTTAGTTTCTGGAGAAGAAAATACTTCCCACCAATACTGGCTGCCTTCCAGAATACGCTTCATGAGATTCATGTGATGGCACATAACTCCTTATTTCCTTGTCACTCTTTCCCGCTTGATTCTTAGAATTTCTCCTACGGTTTATGAAACTCTCAACCTAGGGAAAGAAGGTAACCAAGCCAAGTGTGTGTCATGGTACCTTGATAACTGATCTGAATATAAACTTATCTTCACAGATGGATCCAAAGATGAACAAGGTAATGTGGGCATTGGTATATACCGTAATGAAAGCACCGAATTAACAGCAAGATTACCATCTGCTAATTCACTATGTTCAGCAGAATTATTTGCGATAAAAAAGTCATTAGATTTAATTCAACAGAATGGTTTTGAAAAAAGCCTTATTTGTAGTGATTCAAAAAGTTTTCTGGAGAAAATTACAAGACCAAGTTATAAGGCTGCAGCAGACTCACAAACTCTTCAATTAAAACAAAAACTTGTCAACTTCACGAACAAAATAAAGAAATTAAATTCGCATGGATTCCAAGTCACACCGGGATCGCGGGGAATGATAGAGCTGATTGTCTTGCTAAACTTGGTAGAAAGCTACCTGTTACTGAAGAACCAAAGGGTTCCTTTAAAGATTTTCAAACTATATACAAGGAAAACCTATGGATCAGTTGGAAAAATCGGTCCCAACAAATAGGACAGGTAAAAGGAATAACATATTGTATTTCTCCTTATAAAAAGGTTACGGTTACGGTTCCATATAAAAAGGTCTGGTTTACAAGGTTTCCCAACCTGGAGAGGGGCATAATTGCACAAATGTGTCGCATGAGAAGTGGACATTGCAGCGCTATGGTTCATTTATTTAGAATGAAAGTGATCAATACAAATCTATGTTCATGTGGCAGTTTAGGCACCTTACAGCACGTGTTGTTGGAATGTACTCGGTATCAAAGGGAGTCCCAGTTACTTGGATGTGAATTTCAAGGTGATCCAACATTTATCGATGTGTTGTTCAAAAACTTAAACTCAAAGACACTGCTTGCAGTGCAAAAGTTTTTAGCATCAACAAAAGGTCTCCAGTGTAGTTATTATATTATAAGATTTAATCTGCTTGCTTGGATTGCATGTGCTTAGTGCGGTTTGGTGCTGTAGTATAGGACTAGAACAAATAGAACTTATGTGAAAGAACTTTTGAACATTTGATTTTAATTGGTTTTTTTTTCTCCTTTAACTATTGTTGCAGGTACAGAAGCTATGAGCTTAAACCCAGATGACTCTGAGATAGCGCGTGATAGCGCGTAACAATCAGAATGCCTACTCTCAGATGCCGCCTTTGAAGTTTGTCGGCACGCGAACGACATATTTTAGACGGAAACATAGGCTCGAATTGAGAAATTTGTGACAAGCTACGACAGAACTGTAATTTAAATTTTTAATGATTTAGTACATTTGAGATAATGAAGAATAGATTAAATTATTTCAAATGTACTAAATCATTAAAAATTTAAATTAGTTTAGTTGAACGTACGAATAACATATTGAGTGCATATTATGTCTGTAGTTGCCGTAAATAAATTAAACCGGGTTAATTTGTCTATGCACACCAGATAAAATATCACTGAACAGTACTGGTTCCAACTAAAACATGGCTGATTCCGTCTGCGCGAACGAGATGTGCGTACTTATTTTTTCAAGCAGAGTGGGCATTCTGATTGTTTATTATTCTGTGGTACGGCTCTTGAACATTCAGTATTCAGTATAAATATAAATACACAGATCCTGGCCGGTTAGCCCTGGTAGCTAAGGCCAAGCAAATGAATAGAAGAAGAATTGGTATGGTAATTTGGCTTGGCATTGGCATATGGCAAATGGCAATTTATAAAATTCTTTGTTTTTTCAGGTTTGGTTTGGTCTTTGGTTTTAAAGTGGTTTTAAACCGTTTTTAAACTTACTGTAGCTGTAAATCACAGCACATCCGTATTACTTTATTATTGTTTCTGCAGTGTGTAGACCCATGGTGTAGACACAGTATAAATAACAATAACAAGTTGTTGTCTATAGTGTTGTGTAGAGTTGGAACTGGTTGGAAGAACGTTAAAAGTGAGGTTTAGTGACTATTGACTATTACCATTGTTTAAATAGGACTAGTTAGCCAACGCAATGTATAAATTTGTTTGATTCTAATTGAGACAGTCACTAGATGTCACCACTCTTTCTGTCTCAATAGATTTTAATATACTATTGTTTGTTTGATATACGTTATACTAGATGGTGCTATGTGAAAAAGTTAACGACTAAACTAAACGTCCATTTTTGATCCACTGAATTAAATTCACCAGCGTTGCAATATTTCACTGACATAGTAACAACAGGTTTGCTTACAAATAAAAATGTTTACAAAAAACAGAACATGAATCACAGGTATTCATTTAAAATAGAGTTATTACTATCAACTACATAGTAAATATCGTGTCAACTAAAATTGTACCTACATAAACGTGCTGTGGCTTCTAAATTTTCCTACTCTGAGATAGCGCG
>NW_027314419.1:0-15163 GCF_040954645.1 Diabrotica undecimpunctata | reverse complement strand
ACGCGCTATCTCAGAGTAGAGATTATCTCAAACTTGACCTTTTTGAGGATTTGGAGATAGTCAAGGAAAAGAAAAATAGTCCCAGTTGTGTTAATCGTCACACCAGCATCAACAGGGACTTCGTCCCACTACATCGACAATTATTCTCCTGATCTAACTTTCTTTCTTTTAACTACACAACCAGTTTCACTTACTTCTACATTTCTTTCTATTTTCCCATAGCTTAATATCACCCTATACAATCCGCCATACTTAACTCTATTCTTGTCACCATTAATACACTAACATCCCCCTTTTCCAATATCCAATTTCCCATCCTCTCCAATAACTACCATCTTAACTAATCACACAGGTTTTCTTATAAATACTCACTTTACATCTATCAATCTCTTATCACAATCAGTTTCAGTATCTTCAGCTTACATCTTTACATTCATCTCCTATTTCTTTTTCTTTCTTTTTCTTTTATTTCTTTTTCCTCGATTCATCTTCCATAAATTTCAAACCAACTTTTATTTATACTTACTTCATACAAGGAAACAATTAGGTAATAACATTCTTTTTATCGCCTTT
This sequence comes from Diabrotica undecimpunctata, assembly GCF_040954645.1. Classification (NCBI taxonomy): domain Eukaryota; kingdom Metazoa; phylum Arthropoda; class Insecta; order Coleoptera; family Chrysomelidae; genus Diabrotica; species Diabrotica undecimpunctata. The sequence continues at coordinate 14,590 of NW_027314419.1, read as the reverse complement.
AAAATGATTTATTAATTTCAACTACCTAACTTAAATTTTGCCTTACCCTGGTATACCAAATTTATTTTACATCACAGTCACTCATTGTTTTACATTCTCCCATCTTTTTTAAAATACCAAAAATTGCTATTGATCCTTCTACACACAAAACACAATTCTTCACTAAAAACGGCCTATTCACAAACTTAAGCACAATGACTTTTGCTCCTACTACATCATTCCACTTGACATTGACGGGTACTAACTGATTTTTCATACCATCTTTCTATCAGTTAGCCCTAGACTCCAGCACAGATCAGAGGTAATGTAAGTCGATAAAACCTCACCAGCTACAGGAGGTCATGTAAGATGCCCCCATTTTCAGTTTTTATTAATCAACAAGTTAACAGTCTATTGCATTTACCTTTATAAATACCATGAGGATTGTTTTTTAATACTCAATCTTCGAATAATTCTTGCATATATTCTTTTCATCTTCGTAATTTATTTTCAACATTAGCCAAAATTTGGCCTTCAATGTCTACAATTATGCCTGTGTTGCGTTGATTTCTGGTGTTCTGTACCTCTTTAATTTTTTTGTGCTTATTAAAATCGTCATGTTTGCGTTGTAGTGTTTCAATTTTCGTACATTTCTCCGTCAGCCATGTTTCTTTTGCTATTTTTATCTCCTTTAGTCTCCTTTTTGTCTTATGCAACTTTCTCTATTTTTTGTCATTTCTAACTTTTAATTTTCTTCGCTCTTTCGTCATCTACGTTGTATATAAATTTTAATCTTTTATATACAAATACACATCTCAACGTTTAAAAAAAAAGCTCTTCATTTAAAACGAATACTCTGATCAACATACTTGTACGATTCTGCATTGTCAGATATGAAATAAAGTTTTAAACTAAAATATTGCAATCTTCTAAAGCAAATAAGTGGATTAAGAGAATGATTCGTTAAGAAGTCTATTAGTATTAGTTTGTTAATTAGATGCCTTAGTTATATTTTGTATTGATAAGCTTTTACAAAAAAGGCATTTTCATATTTCTACGCATTTTAGTATCTAAGCCTAGACCCTAGTAACCTAGTACTACTAGTGGGTAAGGATCGCTTGTCTTCTTAATATTTTGTGATAGATCGCAGACATTACAAGTCAACCCCCTTGTTTTAGATCTATGTTTGTGGAATGGGGATAGGCTTCTAGTGTTTGCTATCCTATTTTGAGACGAGGTCTTTGTTCATATTGTATTTAGACACGTTTTCTTGCTGCTTCACAAATGATCGTTTACTGTATATTTGTTAGTTCTTGTTGAAGGTCATCACTGTTTATTTTACTATTAATCAATAGATATAAAAAAAGAACAAAGGAAAAAAAAAGAAATATTGTTAATATTGTTTTATCGTGAATCAAGAAGGCCCTATCTTGTTTGCAATAAATTCCATGATCACTACTCATAGGTATTTTTACTTGGTTGACTTTTAAACGTCCTTATTATTTATATAATGATCGAATGGTTTCTAATAAATTAAAAATTCAAATTTATGTCACTTTTATGAATGCAGAATCGAGAGAATTTATGAAATTTTTATGATCAATTTTTATTATCAATTGTTTGCCAGTGTGTATGTTCATTGCATTTTATTGATGTAATTTTATTTGTTTTAGTTTTATATTGCCCTTTTAGAAAATTAAAAACCTAATAGAACGTTACTAAGCAATCAATAACTCAATTATTGTTTTAAGCCCTACCGAGAGGCAGTAAAGTTTCAATGAGTAAAATGGGCCGATTCCATCATGGAATTACTCTACCATGTAGCTGTTGCTTACTCTACAAGCTAATTAAAGTGATATCGAGTAGCTACATCTTCTTAACTTGAAAACGGACCAGTAGTTTGACCTATTTTATACGAAGCAGCTCTTTATTGTAAGTACGAGTCCGTGACGAAAATAAACATTGAAAACGTTGAAATTCCCTGCTCCAATGTTTTTTTAAAAACAATAATACGAATGTTCTGAGTAATTGATACAGCTTATATATTTATATAAACTATACTTATTGGGTAATACTATACTATAGTATACTCTATAAAGTTAGCAGTAAATGTACTTTAATTAATAAAAATGTTACTCTTTCATTCTTATATAGCATCCCCTACACTTAAACTCATTACTTTCTGAGATATTTTTAGTTTTCTTTAAATTTCGAAAATACATTCAATTTTTGTAAGTAGAAATAAGTATTGAGTATTGAGTGATAATATAACAAAATTATTTTTATTCAATAAGCAACTAACAAAAAATATGAACCATAACAAAATGCAATGAATGTATCAATAAATGTGATATTATGAAAATATCGTATAATATGCCAAATAAAATACAAGATTCCTAAAATTCTTGCAAGATAATATGTTTTGTATAATAATATAACAAGATTATTTTTATTCAATAAATAACTCACACAAAACAGAAAGCAAAACAATGTACAATGGATTTAACAAATGTTAGATTGTCATCAACAATATTCTAAGCTAGTAATTTTTAATAAAACATTCCTAACTGCCGATTGTGACGGGCAGTTATTAATAAGTAAAATGTCAATTGTGTCAGTTACAAAGATACAATATAGGCTTTAAGAAAATGACAGTTTTCATATTATTAAACCGTAAATGGTAGGCTTTGAAATTTTTTTTTTTCGTCTTTATAGAGGGGGGTTTGGAATCTTCAAAAGACATCTCAGTCCAGGACGCCACCTGACTAACCTTAGTGCAGGGTTCGTTCTTCGTACTCCAGGCGATAGTTCCCGAGGTACTTTAAAATGCCCTCTCGTCGCCGAGTCTACGCCGAACGCCTACCTGCTAAATCAGACCCTCCGCTGTCATTCTCCATTTATCCACATCCATACTCCATTGGCAAGGAGACTCCCTGCCTCGTTCCAGGAAGCGCGTAGAATACCCTCATCATTCCTAGTACGGAATCATTCCCAGACAAGCAGTTCCTCCTTTTCCACGGTCTGACTTATGCAGTCTAACTCATGCAGGCTGACCTACTTTTTTAGCTTCAACTTTTAGCATCTTTCCCACTTATCTTTGCCGTTGATCCAGCTATCTTTGTTCCTCTTCTGTTTTTTTTTTTTCATCAGTTTTGGCTTTGAAAATGACAGTTTTCATATTATTATCTTTTTAATCGGTCTATATGGCTTATCTTGATTGTTAAAAATGAATTTTTCTGTAAAGGAGTTAACAGATATGATCTGGGTGTTGGGAGAAAGTTCGAGAAATTGCTTACTTGCATACAGAATATATTACAAGCGATAGCTTGAACGGAAAAGCCAAACACAAGAGCTTTTTGAAAAACTAATTAATCTTTTTGTTCGCACTAGGTCAGTTGTATATGAAAAAAAAATGAGAGAACCAAAACTGTTCTATGTAAAGAAAAGGAATATGATGTACTGATAGCAACTACTTAAGATCCTCACATCACAGTGGCAAAATCCTTTGTAAACATAAACGGTGAATCGGCATAATTTTCATTACTATACATCAAGTAATCCCTATTTTGTTAACACTCATAGTCAAACTAGGTGGTCTATAAAGTTTTGGGGTAGTATTGTTGGCGATTATGTGATTCACCCACATTTTTTTTGACAATCGTGTGAATGGTGCCATATATCTGGATTTTCTAAATAATCATTTGCCAATACTACTGCAAAATGTACCGCTTAATATACGACAACGAATGTGGTTTTTAAATGACGGTGCTTTAGTTCACCACACTGCTCTTATTTATAATCATCTAAATAATAACTTGCCTGAGAGGTAAATGTGCAGAGAAGAACCAACTTTATGGCCACCGCGATCACCAGAATTCTCCAAAATTGATTTTTTCATGTGGGGCTATAATATATAAGACCTTGTATGATAGAAGCCTGCAACAACGCCAGATGATATGAAAAATAGAATAAGCGAAGCTTTTATTAAAATTGACATACAAATATTAAGAAATGTGGCTCGGTCATTTGAATATCGGTTACAAACTTGTATAGACGTTGAATGTGGACATTTTGAAAATTTACTTTAGACTCTGAGATAGCGCGTCACATTAGTTGTAATATACATTACATATATAATTATGGCATACATTTTTTGTTAGTTAATTATTGAATAAAAATAATTTTGTTATATTATCACTCAATACTCAATACTTATTTCTACTTACAAAAATTGAATGTATTCCCGAAATGTGAAGAAAACCAAAAATATCTCGAAAAATAATGAGTTAAAGTATAGGGAATGTGATATTTAAAAAGTAATTAACGTAAATAGGACATAAAAATAAAAAATCCAATACCAATTTGTATTGAAATGCAAATAAAGCTTTATAGCCCAGGAACTTTTCCCAAAAAGGCGAGTTTAACAATAATAAATCATTTATTCCCAACAGGTTAACTGCGAAAACTAAGGCATTTATATATAATATATATATATATATATATATATATATATATATATATATATATATATATATATATATATATATATATATATATATATATATATATTAAACTTAGAGCTAAGATTAATATTATTATAAAAATTAATATTAAACTCACCAGTCTTCCGGGTTGAACCGCGTCGATATCCATTTTGCCGAGCTTTCGACATCCTCTCTGATGTCTTCTTCAGGGCTTCCGAGGTCTCAGTCTCCCGAGCCCCCAGACACTACTACACTCACTAGTCACTTCTAGTTCACTCACTAGTTCACTACATATATATATATATATATATATATATATATATATATATATATATATATATATATATATATATATATATATATATATATATATATATATTTATAATTGATCTTCACCTGTGGCTGATTAACCAGCCACAACGTTGACGATTTATATATGAGTTTTTGGTTTGACCTCACTTGTTTGTTTGTTTTTTCTTAACCGATCACTGGGGGAAATTTGGTGTTATTAACCACCTCCCCTTTCATTTATTGGTTCCTTACAAGCAGATTGTCACCCAAACTCATCTTATCATTTAAATAAACCGCTTTATTATTAGGGTTGGTATTTCACCTTGTTGTTCTGTCATAATTAATGACCTCAAGGTTTACTGTCTTTTTATGTTGTTGGCGCGTTTGTTTTAATATAACACCATTTTACCGGCAGCATTCAAAATGCCAGGAGTGGTAATTTCATTATACATTAAATTATTCAATTTCAATATTAATTACTATAGTAATGTTTACTAAAGTTAAAATTAAATCATAACTATTGCTATATTGTTGGAAGTGCATCTATGATTTTCTAAGTTCTTCATTCTCTTTTTTAATGTTTTTTTACTTATACATATTTATCAAAAAAACACATGTTCTTTTTGCTGTGCTTAGTTTGAACAAATTGTTAACTTTATTTAGTTCAATTTGTTGTTTATACATCGTAATCGTATAATGTCCATTTACTTAAGCGCCTTTACAACTTTAATATCACTGACTGCTACATATCTTTTTAAGGTAACACATGTAACAACTTTTCCTTGTGTGGTTTTTTCGTATTGTTCTTTTTAGATGAACTGATGATGCTTTCTGATTAAGAAAGCGAAACGCCTTCAATAAATAGATGAAGTAGCCATCAACTTTGTCTTTTTTCTCCACCTTTTGACCGAAAAAAACCCACTACTCTTCCGAGTGATCCCTAATTTATATATAAATATATATATATATATATATATATATATATATATATATATATATATATATATATATATATATATATATAAATTAAGGATATATATATATATATATATATATATATATATATATATATATACATACATATATGTCACAAAAAAGCTTCAGCACTGGGAATACTTAAAAGAATTAATAAATTTAAAATCCTTTACCATAAAAAAATAGTATCTTAATACATATTATAAACTCAAATCTGTCAAATTTAACCATCATATTGGGTAATTTGATGTATTTTTTAACTACCTTGACTTCAAATAAATACCTGTACTGTCCAAGAAGAATACTTAACAACGAATCAATGTTTACTACGTAAACCGAAGTATTAATTCATAGATGTACCCTTTATAAAGTACTTACACATGTTCTAAGTATGACCGAAGATTCCATGACTATTATACTTGTCAAAGAAGCATATATTTAAAACACCTGATATTGTATAATAAGCTGCCCAGTAATATGAAGGAAATTCGACCAGGGAGATTTAAATCCGAATTAAAATAATTAATTTTTAAAAACTGCAGTAATAAATCAGATTTTAATCATTTTAAATTTCGTTTTTGTAGTCTGTTTATTTTGAATTTAAAGAAACAGCTTCTTCCTAGTATACATCATCCTTTAAGGACATTGATTATCACCATATTGTTATTTTTCCACTCCACTGTGTTAAATTATTTTCAATGGCTCGTAAGTTGCCATGGCTTTTTACTTCTTGGACTTCCTTGTGTATTTATACTTTCATATGTTGGCAGAGATCTTATTCCTTTAGTCTTCTGAGAATAATTCTAGGCGTTGTAATAGCTGTTTTTATTTTCTTTAGTTTGAGATTCATGTCTACTACAACAAGATTGTGGCCACTTATATCTGCCCTGTATAAGCTATAGTAAATACTATGGCGTTAAAGAATTTTTGGTTTCTAATGATGTTACTAATCTGGTTCCCTTCTATGTTCTTAACGTCATATCTCGGGGCTTTCTAGGTATTTTTTTTCGGAGGACTGGTAGTTTGTGAAGAAATATTTTTAATTAATTTTTTTTCTTCTTTTTATGTAGACATAACTTTGTTTTTTAATGTACCTCCAGTAAGTTGTCGTTCCATGGTTTTTGTGGTATTTTCTTACCCAGTCATTGATGCTCACCAACTTGCCATAGTGTTTTACCTGTAATTTTTCTAATTGTTTTCATCTCTGCTGTTTCTAACATCCTTTTTGTTATTTTTTACAACTTACGTTGTAAATAATCTTCATTTTGAGAGAGTAGTATTACGTCGTCTGCATATCAGATTATTTTAAGTTGTTTTTCTTCCATTTGGTATCCTTTTTTTAAATCTTACTTCTTTATTATTTCATCCATAGTCACGTTAAACAATAAATGACTCAGGAAATCTCCTTGTCTTATCCCATTGCAAGCTTTAAAAGGGTCAATTTGTTCTTGTTCTACTTTTAATTTAATCATGTTGTTTTAGTAGTTATTTTCAATTATGATTATTTTGAGAGGTATCTTTCTAGCGTGCAATGTGTGGATAATATCCTTTTATGTAACAATAAAACACTGAAAACTTTGTTTTCAAACTTCCACAAAATTTATTTTAAATTCTTATCACTACAGCTGTTTCGGCTGATTGCCTTTCTCAAGTGATCTGTTTTTGGTACGGGTTTACACTTTATAGTCTCTAATGAAATAGGTTGAGGAGGGGAGAACTGTTTGTCTCAAGCTGGTCATTCAGAATTATATCTGTGTTTTTTAATTTGTTGATTTCCATAGATTCTAACAAAGATAGCTTAAGGCCTTTATTTTGAATGTGGAGAATTTTAAATTCGTCATTAAAAGAATGATTATGATCTAGAAGGTGAAGTGCGTATGTAGAATCTGTTTTTCTGTTATTGAAAGCCCTTTTATGTTCTGCTATTCGTTTATTAAAATTTCTACCTGTTTGACCAATGTAAGTTTTTGGGCAGTCGCCACATTTAAGTTTGTACACACCACTGTGTAAGTGTTTTTTATGTTAACTCTTGTTGTTTTTAATATATTTGCCTAGGTTGTTATTTGTTCTGAAAGCTGGTGTTATTCCTTGCTTTTTTATGTGTTTGGCTATTTTTGTTGATATTTTGCCTGCATATGTAATCGAGCAGAAGGTACTGGGTTTTTTCTCTGGTGGTGGAAATACTAAGTTCAGGGCTTTCTTGTGTAGTTTTTGATTTAACATTTTATTAATTGTTTGTTCGTTGTATCCATTGTTTACTGCTATTTGCTTAATGATATTTAATTCTGTCTCAAAATTGTATTTTGACATAGGAATTGCTGTTAATCTATGTAACATACTATGATAGGCTGCCAGTTTATGTTGTGTGGGATGGGATGATGAATTGTGAATAGTCCTGTCAGTATGGGTAGGTTTATGAAATATGGAGAAGTCATGTTTGTTTTTAAGTCTGGTAATTTTTAAATCTAAAAAATTTATGGATTGATTTTGTTCTGTTTCTATTGTAAATTTAATATGGCTATGAAGAGAATTAATATACGATAGAAATTGGTCGAGTTGCCTGTTACTTACATTGGTCAAACAGGTAGAAATTTTAATAAACGAATAGCAGAACATAAAAGGGCTTTCAATAATAGAAAAACGGATTCTACATACGCACTTCACCTTCTAGATCATAATCATTCTTTTAATGACGAATTTAAAATTCTCCACATTTAAAATAAAGGCCTTAAGCTATCTTTGTTAGAATCTATGGAAATCAACAAATTAAAAAACACAGATATAATTCTGAATGACCAGCTTGAGACAAACAGTTCTCCCCTCCTCAACCTATTTCATTAGAGACTATAAAGTGTAAACCCATACCAAAAACAGATCACTTGAGAAAGGCAACCAGCCGAAACAGCTATAGTGATAAGAATTTAAAATAAATTTTGTGGAAGTTTGAAAACAAAGTTTTTAGTGTTTTATTGTTACATAAAATGAATTTCCATCAAGAAACGGTCGAATCCATCAATATCCTTTTATTTGAGCAGGTCGAGTGCCTTTTTAAGGTCCACGAAACACAGATATGCCGGTTTGTTGTATTATAATTATTATGTCTCTTGCACTTGACTCATTATAACGACTCGTTATAATTTTATTAAGTTTATTTGTTCTCACTTTGGTTGTTAATTTTAATGTTGTGTTTAATAAATTAATTTCTCCGTAATTTTTAAGCTCCGATTTCTCTCTTTTTGAATATAGGTATTAGAATGCTTGATCTACATTCTTGAGGAATTCTGTTTTGTTCTATTATTTTCTGGATTAGTTTTAGTAGTTGTTTGGTCAGATTTGGACCTCAGTACCTTGGGAGTTTGTTAAGTATTCTTTCCTCTCCTGGTGATTTTTTAGTTAAAATTTTCTTAATGCTCCCTTTATCTCTTTTTTCCTTAATACTTATTTCTTCGTTTGCCGTCACCACTGGTGTTGGTGGTTTATTATCGTCCCTTTTAGTTAATAGAAATCGACAGTAGCCTGCATATGTTTCCTTCTGAATGTGTTTTGTTTTTATTAGTTTGTTCATTTTTTTTTCGTTGTCCTCTGATCATTCTAAATATTTCTTTTTGCGTAGAATTCGTTTTCTATCTGTTTAAAAAAGCTATGCCAATGTTTCCTTTTTATTTGTCTAACTAAAGTATTCGTTTTATTTCTGATTCTTTTATATTGGTTGTATGCCTATTGTGTTTGTTGTATTCTGTATTATAAAAAGGCTTTCTTCTTTTCTTCACATTTTGTCTTCACTTCCTCTCTAAACCATGGAGTTATGTTTTTTGATATGTTACTCTTCGTTACTTTTTTTATATAAGTGATTCTAAGAATGTATACTTAAACCGGACTTGGTAAATTATTAAACTGAAATATACTAATAATTTTTAAGTATTTTGTGTGTGGAAACACACAAAAACACAAAAACACAAAAAAGATTTCCGTGTTATCCATCCGACGTATACCAATTATATTAAGTAACGTATTTCTTTTATTAGTCTATTAAAATCTAATACCCTCAAAGCAAATTAATTTGACAATTTGACAAAATTTTAATCTAATTCTCGGTTATTGCACTTTTCAGTCGCTATAGATTTTTAGCAATCTCTGCTGACCCTGATTTAATTGACACATTATCGAACAGTGTTGACGAAGCGGATGTTTGCGTGTACGCCCTGTAACTAATGTGCGGCTAACTCATTCATCGTCATTCGACTGTGTCGAAACAAGAACTTGTTGCATGGTTAGCTTCATTGACAAAGACACCGCCACCCTCAAATCGAACTACTAATGTCCCTTTTAGTGGATCGATCAGGGTTTCCATGATTTGCTAAGTTAATTGAATATGCTCCATTTGTAGATTAAAAAGTAGGTCACACTTGGAGGCCGCGTCACCTGTTACATCAAAGCAAAGAAAACAAGCATGGCGAAAGAGTATATTCGGTTATTAGTTGTTTAGATCCAACTTATTACATAAAAGTTTTTTGGAAAATTGCTTTTTATCTTGTTTGAATTACAACAGTGATTGGATTCGTTGTTAATAAAAAAATAATAATAAGCGTAATCTTAAAATGACGTTAAAAGACAATATGACAAAAAAACAATATAGATTTAATACTTGTGCAAAATGTTATAGCAATGAGTATAAAATATATAATATAGATTAATACTCTGAGATAGCGCGTTGTAAAACAATGACAAGCCACACATGAGTTCAAAAAGAGTTAGTGCTATGATCGGTTAAAGTAATAGTATAACACTAAAAATTTATTTCAGCCCGTCGTTAATAGATGACGCGACAAACCTATGGTAACAGTGTTGCATAGATCTAGTTTGTCTTAGTATCTACTCGACATAATGACAAGCCACATCAAAATGGCGAACATGGGCGAAAGCGATTCAGATATTTCTGTGAGTTCTGACGATTGTAGGATAATGAACAAGGTCCGTCAAGAAAAAGGACAAAACCAAACACACCCGACAAAACTTCAACAAGTCGATGGAGACAAAGCAATGAGCACTATTATTCAAGATCAAAAAAAAAATTCGACGAAATTTAGGGCAACCATAAGTATGCGACAAAATGAAAAAAAATGTGCCTGGTCGAGAATTGGGACCGCCTTGCAGTTGCACTAAGAAGTGTAGGGAAAAGCTACTCTGAGATAGCGCCAATATTTTTAACGAATTCTGGAACCTCGGTTCATGGGAGTTACAAAATAACTACTTATTCGGATGTATAGATATTGTTAAGAAGAAAAGGTCCTACCGAAAGAAGAAAAAACATCAAGAATCGCATAGAAAGACCAATGCAGTCTACTCCATTAATGTTAATGGTGAAACTACACGTGTCTGTAAAACAGAATTTTTAAATATCCACGGACTTCAAGCTTCTAAGGGCAGAGTAAATAACATTGTGCACAAGAAGATAGAAGGAAATCTAGTGCCAGAAAGAGACAACAGAGGAAAGCATACAAACCGTGTAAACAAAATATCTGATTCTGAATACTAAGTGTTAAAAACCATATACATTCGATTCCAAAGTATCAAAGTCACTACAGTCTACACAAGAACATGAATAAAGTTTATCTGGATTATAACATGAGTATAGCCAGTCTCTATTTGGATCGATATGTCCCTTGGTGTACAGAAATGGGAATTGAACCAGTCAAGGAGCATACTTACCGTAAAATATTTTGTACCGAGTATAATATTGGATTCAAGCTGCCAAAATCAGATACTTGCAAGACATGCGACGAAATTAATATCCAAATAGAGTCAGCAAAATCAGAAAAAAATGATTATAGCGAATTAACAACAAGACTTAACTTGCACAAGTGTAAGGCTCAGGCAATGCAACAACTACTGAAGAGCGAAACAGTCCAGTCCAAAATTGATAACATGATATGTGTTATATCGTTTGACTTGCAGCAAGCGTTACCGATTCCCAAATTAACCACTGGTCCTGCATTTTATTGCAGGAAAATCTGAATGTATAATCTAGGAATCCATGATTAAACGGAAGACGCTGGTCATATGTTTGTCTGGACGGAAAACATTGCAAAAAGAGGGAAGTGATGAAATTGCATCAATACTCATAAAATTTCTAAGCTCAAAGATAGGTGAAGTAGAACATCTCGTTTTCTTCAGGGATAATTGTCCCGGGCAAAACAAAAACTGGCTTTTAATGTCTTTATGGTTCCAGCTAGTGAAGGAACAAAAGTTTAAGTCTATTACACACCATTTTTTAGTCAGCGGACACACTTACCTTCCCTCCGACAGGGCTTTTGCTCTTATAGAAAAACGACATAGAAAGTATGCTCCGCTTGTGTACTCTCCTGAGAAATGGCAAAAAATTATAAAAGAATCTAATAAAAAGAAGCCCTTCAACTTAACTTTTATGAAGCAGGAAGATTTCCTCAATGTACAACCACTCTTGGAGAACATTAAAAAGAGTACTCGCACTGATGACCAGAAATCTTTGGATTTTTCCAATGTTTTTTCCTTTTTGTTCAGAAGTGATAACAGACAAGCATTTTAAGTTAAATATTCTGTGAATGGTACCTTCAACCCCGTTAGTGTTGTCAAGAAGATACGTCCTAATGTGCTTACTGTATCTGCTACTGTATCTCTATCTATAAAACAGAAGTATATTGAGCCCATTCGGATTGCAAAAAAGAAACTCGAAAATGTAAGATCATTATTACCCTACATACCTTCAGTGTATCATCCATTCTACAAGAGTTTACAAGAGGATGTCAGCCCTGATGTTGCTGATGAGGTCGTCGAGTTGGTTGATTAAATAAGATTTTGGGTACTTATCATTAATGTAATAATGTACCAAGCCACATTTTTTTTTTAAATAAAGACTGTTTTTATCTCAACTTTGGAGTAATTTTATTAATATTGTTATAAATATAGTTTCATAGCGGAACATGCACTCATATATCTAAATTAAAACAACAAAAGTTGTTACTCGGATTTTATAATATTATTTTTAACATTCAAAGTCAAATATCTCACTTTTGCCTTTTTGAGGCTTGTCATTGTTTACATTAAGCTCTTCAAATGAACTAACATTAAGAAAGCAGAACTTAATAAATATTTGAAAATTAAGAGGCAATGCTTTTGTAGCATTTTTGATTCATCCTGTATATCACAAAAACAGAAAATGGTTCGTAATTGCTTTGCCTTTCTAAGACTGATAATCTAAATATTTAGGAGTCTGTTTATAATAAGCAGATTGCTCTTTTATTAGATCTAAGTTTTGTCTATAGAGATTTTTTAGAAAGAATTCGCTGAGTTCGCACATTGTCTCACTGAGCATAAAATAAATCCAGTCCACTTAAGACTTTTTTTATTCTCACTCGGAGAAGGTAGGTTTTGTCATCACTTCACTTCTATGTTGACAACTTAGATTAACGAAACTTCTTCGTAAAAATCGAAAAACCGTTTTTTAAGTTCAACTGATGTTGACGGAGAATATTTTAGATTTGGTATAATACAAGTACGAGTATCTGTTCGATGTGAAAATCATTAGGTTTATCATGTACTGCTTCTTCTCCACTAGGGGCAGTTGATGGGAGGATGGCGTAGCTTAACAGCTGGCATTGCCGGTTCAAAGCCCAAAATACAGTGCAAATAAACACTGTGTTCTGTTTAAAAAAATTAAGAAAATTTTGTATTTGAAAATAGTAATCACACTGTATATTGTATGGATAAATAACAAAGATAATAAATTGTTTAAAAATAACAATATACTAAAAAATCTTTTACATATTTTTATTACCTTAGCAACCTAGCACAGTCCTTTAAATATTATCATTTTTCTCAATAAAAATTGCATCATATTTTTCATATTTTTAACAAATATATTTAAAAATGATTAAGTATACAGGGTGTTCTATTCAAAAAAACTTTGGTTTATTACGTTGTTTTGACTGACTCTGTATAATTGCAAATAATTTTAAATTATAGATCATACTTACGTCTGTTATACACATCACTTTTGTTATAAAATTTATTATATATTCTACAGTTTAGCCGTAAAAAAACCATTTGGCTCATACTGTATATAAATTATTATTTAAATTAATTCGCCTTAAGCCAGAAAGTGAAAACCGTATTTCAATTTCTGAACTAGGTAAATGGAGTTTCCATTTGAACTTGATGCTTACCTAACTTGACCTACATCCAATTGGATTTTACTCACTCGCAACAACTGCTGAAAACAGTTTTCTCTTTATAAAAGGGATATTGGAGAAAATGAGAGATCTCCTGGATTACCTTCGACTGAAATTCTATATTTAAAAACATAATCTAAGAGCTTAATAATAAATGTAAATAAGCAAGAGATTACATTTTGTATGTTCTATAAATAGGAGATTGGATAGTCTATTTTAATATAAGACTTTTTCGTTTGTAGTAATTGATATAAAATAAGGGCCTTAAGAACCGGCAAAATAACGCAAAAGATAAAAAACATAATATGGTTGTAAAATAAAAAGAGATGAGAAATTATCGATAGAAAACTATAATTTACATTAAAATTACATTAGGACCATCGATAGTTTTCCACCTTTAGACGTTTGTTTATGAGCTAGTTGTCTTCAGTCATAATTATTATATGTATGACGTCAAACCATACCATTTTTTTAAATTTTGCATAAAGTAAAAACGAATTGAAGGCAATAAAGTAAATGTAAGTAAAAACAGTTTAATTAGTAGTAATTTTTTAATCCAAAATTAAATTATGTCAATACCCGAATTATCGTTAGTCTTGGTGATTTAGAGCTGAACGATATCGTACTTTTTTGCAATAACTAAATATTAAAAAA
>NW_027314418.1:0-15172 GCF_040954645.1 Diabrotica undecimpunctata | reverse complement strand
CGCGCTTATCTCAGAGTACCTTCACAAAAAGTATTTTTCAAACGGGTTAAAGAAGTTCGAGCATCGCTAGTTCAAGTGTATCGAGCTAAAAGAAGACTATGTTGAGAAATAAATCTCCACTTTTCCAAAATTGTCTTTTTTCTTTTGTAGACTAAGTACTCTGCTCTGCAGAGAAAACTCAACAGACGCAGGGAGAAACATACAGCATATAAAGAATGGAAATAAATAAACCTGATAATAAGGGAAACTGCAAAGTAGCAGGAGACACTGTGAGAGTAGTTAGGAGTATAAGAAACATTGAGTGGTATAATAAAGAATGTAGAAAAGCAGTTGGAGAAAAAAAAACAAATTATTGAATAATAACAAACAAGTATAAAAAATAAACCATCAGATCAGAAAGTGAATAAGATATGCAAAAAAGAAAGGGAAGCAGATTTGATAGCGTTGATTTATGAGATTGCAAATGTAAATAATATTTTATGAAAATAGAAGCAAACAATAAGGTAATCTTAATTGCCAGGATATAAAAAGATTAGGGAAAGTGAGGGTGCAAAGTTGGTAAAACAAGGAGAAACTCTCTTTAGCTTACTAACCAAAAGCAATAAATAACCTATATAGTCTAGGAGCTAGGTCTGTTTAGTGCAGAGCATATTCTTAGGAATTTTGACCCGCGGAGATCAAATTTCAAACTTGCTTTTGCGTCAGAAGTAACGAACACTTGTTATAAATAATTTAATTATTTAAATTACTATAATTCGTAAACTAACAAACATAAATCATGTTTTCAAAATGCAATTTTTTCCTCTAAAAAAACCTACAAAATGATGTATGGTAAATCTTGATCCAATAATTAGAACGGGAGATATTTCAAAAATTAGTACAAAACGTTGCAAAATTACGGCATTTATGATTTTTCAATATTAAATCGGCTACCTTTTGAGTAGCAAATACCTTTGAGCACAAGAATATAGATGAACTAGCTGAGAAAATAACTAAAGACATACAAACAGTCACTAAGAAACTTTGTTGCCGAATAAGAAAACAAAAAGAAGCTAAACGAAAACCCGAGACTCTAGAACAGATAGAGAAAAGAAGAAGAACGAACAGAGATAACCCGGACTATAAAGCGCTCAACAGAAGCGTTAAGAAAAATATTCGAAAAGACCTCAGAGCTTATAGAACAAACCAGATTCTTGAAACCATAGAGAACAATAAGAACATGAAAGTACTAAAAACATGTAAATCCGCTGGCAGGAATAAAATCATAAAGATAAAAGACGACCGTGGAACATTGTGCTCGCATAAGGAAGAGATCGTTAGAGAAATCCGAAAATTTTACGAGAAGCTGTATACTTCTACTATTCCGAACCCCGGTATACCAACAAAACATATCTTAAATGTGGGCTCAGAGGATCTCCCTGAAATAATAACATCAGAAATTAGAGCCGCCCTAAAACAAATGAAAAATGGGAAAACACCAGGAGAAGATAAAATTACTTCAAAGATGCTAAAAATGGGAGGCACTGCATTAGAAGAGGCAATGAGAGCATTACTGAATAAATGCCTATTGGAAGGACAAATACCAAAAGCATGGAAAAATGCGGAAGTCATTCTACTCCATAAAAAAGGAGACGCCGCAAATATAGAAAACTACCGACCAATAAGCTTGTTGTCACACCTTTACAAACTACTAACCCGAATAATAACAAATAGATTGACAGCTAAGCTAGATGCATACCAACCGGTGGAGCAAGCAGGCTTTCGTAAGGGTTTTAGCACTATCGATCACTTGCAAACAATCCGGACAGTTATTGAAAAAACAATAGAGTACAACATACCACTACATCTGGCATTTGTCGATTATCACAAAGCATTCGACAGTATCGAGAAATGGGCTTTCTTAACAGCATTGGACGACACCAGAGTAGATTCAAGATATGCTGCCCTCCTTAAGAATATATACGATGATGCTAATTTTCACGTAAAAATAGATAATGATCTGGAAACTATGAAAATAGACGCAAAGGCGTGAGACAGGGTGACACCATCTCACCCAAGTTATTTACTTTGGCATTAGAAAATGTCTTCAAAAAACTAAATTGGGTCGAAAAGGGATTAAAAATAGATGGAGTATATCTTAACCATTTGCGTTTCGCAGACGACATAGTACTAATAAGCACAGATATCCATGAACTAAAATCAATGCTACAAGATTTAAATCACAAATCAAATCAAATAGGATTAAAAATGAATCTCGACAAAACAAAGATATTAAGCAACAGCCTAGAAAACATCACGATAGATAACATCAATGTAGAAAAGGTAGAACAATATATATATCTAGGACATGCAATTAAAAACGAAAAGGAAAATCAAACCCTAGAAATTAAAAGAAGGACACAATTATCATGGGCTGCTTTTGGGAAGTTGAGCTTCATTTTAAAAGACAGAAAAATCCCAATACACTTAAAACGAAAAACCTATGACACTTGTATACTAAAAGTTGCAACTTATGGATTGGAAACTATGGCAATAACAAGAAAAATGGCAGAACAATTAAGAGTAACTCAACGGGCCATGGAGAGGGCCATGTTAAATATAAGCCTCAGAGACAAAATTCCTAACACCGAAATACGTCGAAGAACTAAAGTAACCGACATCATGGAAAAAATAGCGACATTGAGATGGCAATGGGTAGCACATGTAGCAAGACAAGACACCAACAGATGGTCTCATAAAGTGACATTCTGGAGACCTCGAGAAACAAAAAGAAGCGTGGGAAGACCCAAAAAGAGATGGATAGACGATATAACAGCTGTAGCTGGAAAGCAATGGATGAGAATTGCAAAAGATAGGGGAGCGTGGAAACAATTGGAGGAGGCCTATGTCCAACAATGGATGAATGAAGGCTGAAGAAGAAGACCTTTTGAGTAAAATAACTTTATAATAGCTCAAATTAAAGGAAAAACTGCCTATTTTAAAGCTGCAAGGCCCGGATAAAAAGATATGCTTTATTATTATAGAGTAGTGGAGAAAATAGAGAAAATTGCATTGTAGTGCTATTATTAACCACTGATATGTAATGGGCATCGTGGTAATTTAAAGTAAATATTGTCTTTGGTTATTTAATTAAATTTCATCAAACTAGCCGTAATCAATTGTGAAATTGTTTTTCACGTTTATCTAAACAATTAACAAACCTAAGAACACACATTTCCCATTTGACTATGAAGGTGTTAATAATTTAATGATATGTATTTTTGTAATTAAATAGGAATTGTATTGATTTACAAAATTAAAACTTTCGAAATTAGATACTTACACACTGCCAAGAAATTACAAAATATTTGCACGGACTCTTCCTTATAAACAACAACTGCCGCATATAGACTTCCCAGAACAAATGCCGGAGCTGTGACTAATAACCATGGCAACGTAAAATTGAGGCTTTCCTAAAAAAATCAAAGTTGTTTACAAATATTAATAGAGATATTACATTAAACGTTAAAATCAGATTAATACACTGCTACATATACTCCTCATTGCTGTATGGCATTGAGAGCTAGACACTCTTACAGCGAGCCGGGGGACAACGAGCCAGAGGGTAGCCGAAACTTCCTCAATATGTAGGCCAAGGTATCACGGCAACTTTCAGGACAATTTAAAATCTATTGGAGTTAGAGTATGGGAAAGGGCTAAGGGAGACAAGGGTGAATGGAGGATTATTCTGAAGAAGGCTCATAACGAGCTGTAATGCCACTGATGATGATAAAAGGATCTCGTTATGTATTCTTTCCACAGTATAAATTTTAATGTTTAACGTATTTAATGACAATGACTGTCATTATCTTTGAGTGTTCCATAATGCACCATTTTCATCATCATCATCAGTGGTGCTACAGCTCTAGTTGAGCCTTGACCTTCCCCAGTCTATTTCGCCAGTCGTTTCTGTTCAACACCAACCGTTGCCAATTTGCCGTGCCGATTTTCCTTGCGTCCTCGTCCACACCGTCCCTCCATCTCAGTCGTGGTCTGCCTCTACTCCTATTTCCCGCTGGGACCGATAATAGAGTTCGTCTGGGTGGGTAATTTTCATTTGCTCTTGACACATGTCCAGCCCATCTAAGCCTACCTATTTTTATGAAGGATATTACATCTCTAATAATGCACCATTTTTAGTATCTTTTATTTCTTCCATTTTTTGCATATTAAAACTGTCATATTTTCTACTATAATTTTCTATTTCAATGCATTGATTCGTTAACCATTTTTTTATCCTTCTTTATCTTAAATCTTCCATTTATTTCTCTTCTAGTTTGTATATTCATTACATATTTCTATATTTCCTAAAATAATGTGAAGTACCGATTTTCTCATTTACATAATTTTCTATTCAATTAATAATTCAATACGAAACCAATTTTTTTAAACCGTTATTGTGTCGACACAACGTTACCTTGTACGGATTTAGATAACGTTTTTAATATTTACTGAATGATACCCCCACGTGAAAACTAATCAATAATCATGCCTATTCTCAGAAACGTTTACTTTATGGATTATTGAATTCATCTATGAAGCCAGATAACTTGAAACCTTGGGAGTGATACAATATAAGGATATTACCTGCCTTTGTGATTAATATAATTCAGCGAACATATTGCTAGCAATGAATATTGCAATAAAAATATACAATATAGTTATAAATAGGTAATTATTTCTAATTTTAGATCAAGACTGGGAATGACTGTGTCTGTATCGAAATTTTATCAAGTGTAAATAATATAAGAGACATTTGAACAAATATTTGAAGCTCTCGTCCTGAATTAATAATGTTAAGCGATTGGATTTTTTTTAGTAGTTAAAACTATTCTTCCCGATATTACTTCACTTTTATCTATTCTCTGGCATTATTGCAGATTTTGATAGCTGAACATCTTTAGTTACGACAATTTGGTCCGTGTATGTTATGGAAGAGGTGCCGCTATCTCTTTTATCTTCGACCTTTCCATGGAGGCCCAAAATAGCTTCTTATCTGTTTTGCTACTTACGTTCTTAGTATTTTCAAGATATTTAGTTTACTTTGTACTGACTCATTCGTTATTTGGGTCATCTTCTTCTTCTTAAGGTGCTGTGAATTTCTGCGCAGGCGATTCTAGATTCGGCGCAGGCACCATATGTGGTCTTTAATGTCCATGCTTTCATTCCGTACAAGAGAACAGACCAAAAGTAACACCTTAGCATTTTAAATCTCAGGTTGAAATCCAAATTGCAATCAGTCAGAAATTTACGAAGCTTCAAAAAAGCCTTTCTGGCTTGTCCTACTCTGCTCTTTTTTTAAGTCTCAGGATTCCAACTGTCGTTTAGTAGACAACCCAAGTATTTAAATTGCCTAGCTAGCTCGATTTCTTCTCTAGCTACATATATCTTTGCACTTGAGTAATTGTTTCGTCCTATAATCCTTGATTTTGTCTTCTTTATATTTATTTTTAAACCCAAAGCTTCACTTCAAGAGCTAGATCATTGCTAGATCATGATCATTGATCAGTGTGTCATCGGCACACTTAATTTTGTTAATAAACATGCGTTTTGCTTTAATATCCGTATTAGAGTCTGCCCCTGTTTCTGCGAATGATTTTTCTACAAAAAATTGGACAAAACCTTCTCTCTCCAATTACAACATTGGAGAAAGTATACAACCTTTTCCTACTCCCTTTTTTATTGAGAAATCTTCCATTTTAATGAACTTTTGAAAACGTACTCTATTTTAGATAACCCTTATATCATTGGCATCTAATCAGAACTCTTGTAGATATTTTATAATTAGTTCGTGTTTTACGTTATCGAATGCTTTCTCATAATCGATGAAACAAAACAATTCTGTACAAACTGACTCCAACCACTGACTTCTTCAGATTTCTTAAATAATTAAATTGATATCAACTATATTTCCTTCGATAGACCTGGCGAGATAAATGAACTTTAACTCATAGGTGCAAACAATAATTAAATTATAATTAAATTAAGTGGTTGCAATAAACAATCAAAAACATAACATGGGTTTAAAGAAACTAAAGGTTAGAGTTACCGGTAAATTCAATGGTTTTTACACTATTTTTCGAAATCTTTTGTCTGCCATCTCATTGCCTCTTACGCTAGCGGTAGCGAAATCCAATTTCTGACCGATGCTATAAGAATCGAAGTGGACAGGAAGGAGAAATGTATCGATTTATTTACACAACTCTATTTGAATTTAAACATAATCTTTGTGGCTTATTCTCAAAAAAAGTTTTAAAAAGTGGCTCATTAGACTTATTAACTGGTGGTTCTTGCAGAATTCTACACGTGGCGGTAAATGTACGGCGGCGCCAAGCTTTTGGAATCGTAGATATCTTTAAAGAGCTTCACAATAATGTCTAGATTTTCTTCATTAAGTAACTTGATTGTTTCTGCATCTGCATCTTGTAGGCTCAGGACATCATTGCTTAGGACATCATTGCTCAGGCATTGTAGAAGATGGACGGTGTCGTTTAGGGAAGTTCGGAACACGAGAAACATATAAACAAAAAAAAAATGAAAAAAACGATTGTTCAAAAAATGAGCGCCACTGTTTTGAATTTGAATTTGAATCCCAAAAAAACAGTAATGGTATGCTCATAATAGGGAAAGAAGGACTAAATGGAAAGACCGATATGAATGTCAAAAGAGAAACGGAAATACGGATTTCGCCAAGAACAATTTATCTGACAAATTCTTATTATTTTTCATGCCGAATTATCCCATGAAGTTTGTAGCACTTATTTACTAACATCCTGTATAAGCCAAACAGTTCATGATGTTCCTCGTTATTTGATGAGACAGTAATTGCTTAATTTCTTTCCGTTGCTCGCCCTATGTGTTTTTGGAGACTGTAAAAGTCATTTTCCAATATTTTTGGGGGTTTCCCAATACCGATCTTTGACTGTGCTCATAATTGGGTGAAACATAATTCATGGCCTTACACTAACACATAAAAGTAAATAATAAGAACTAGTAATTACTTACAGCTACAGATCCATAAATTAAGAGACATGCTATAAATATTTGGATTCCGTATGACGTCAGTATGCCAGTATGGTCTTCAATAAGAAATGGTTCTTCTAATGTTATGATTTCCCATATCCTCTCGTATATTCGTAAACCTATTATAATCTGTAAAAAAACTTCTGATTATTGATGGTAGATCCATCAATAATAGATAACAATTAATGATGGATCTAAAAAGGATGGATGGATCTATGATGGACATATGACGACACATATGTCAACAATAATTATTCTCAGCGTATAGGCAAAAGACGCTCACCAACTTTATTTCCGCTTTAAAAGACGTTGACCAACTTTATTTCCGCGCTGATTTAAGGCGAAAATTTGATGCGGGGAAAACTCTGGCGTAAGATAATGCGGGGCAGTGTGGATGGATAAATACAAATTATTGACTATTTGAGAAAATGGTAGTAGTAACTGCCCAGAGCTGCTGCATGAATCCATAAACAATACTAGCTCGTGGAAACCTGCTCGGTAAATACCGTATCAGCATGTCGGTGGATGATGAAAAATTGCACGGCGAAATAGATGGCCACCACAGGATGAGGCGTGGTAGATATTGAACCCAGCCGAAGCTCAACACACGGCGGGGCCACGGGCGACCCGTGCATCGCTTCTAACCGTGCTCCACAAAACTGTTCCCGCATTTCGCCAGCGTGTGCTGGGTCTCGGCTGTGTTTAATATGCGCCGGGCCCAATACTTCCCATGCTGTGGAATACCGTGGGATTGTTACAGTGTAGAAACTAACGAACTAATAATCCTTATTCGTATACTTAACATACTTAATCGCATTAACCTTCAACAATCACAGCAACAAATAATATGAAAATGACATCCGAATCATCCGGAAAGTGCACCTCATTGAAGGCCATACTTTCGAAAATAAAGAGGAACTACTGTAAAGGAGTCAACATTTGGCGATGAAGCGCAGACAACACAGAAAAAGATTTAAACCGCAGTTTAAGCATCATAAATCTATAAATCTAGATAAGACTACCAAATTTTATGAACTAATAGTTTAAAATAATAATTTAGACATTTGTTAAATTCTAGTGAAACCGATTAAGACTTATTTCTTTTTTATTATTAGCATTTTCTAGCCTGTTAATTTTACAGAACATACATATTTCTACGTAGTGCAGAGCTGTAAGCTACCGGCGGGGGTCCGGTTGACGAATAATGAACTACATTACTCAAATTTATTAATTTTTATGAAACAAGCAGGGTAGTGCGGTATATGGAAGCAAGAGATGCATCGCTTCTCTAGGTTTCAATAGTAATAGCGTACTAGCTGAGTAACTGGGAATATTTAACAAAAAGTAATTTAAACTAACACACATTATAAGCAGCCTTTTAAGCGCATATCTTTAGCTTTCCTATTCGTAATTCTACATTGGTAGTCGGAGTTATTTCGGGATGGAATCAGTGGTTTTGGCGATTTAAACAATTTTCATAAGGTAGTGAAACGACGGAGTCACAGATGCAGTTGAAAAAAAAATCGGTTGCCTGTAAAGTCGGTTTTACGGGCGAAGATTTTACGTGACAACGTCTTTTTCTCGGTAGAATATTTATTGATATGAATATTATTAAATTGCACAATAGGAACAAGGAATTGAATGAAAATAAGAATTGCACAAATTTTAACTATAGAAATATATTTTGTTTACTAAAACATTGTACATGTAAACTTAAACTTAACTAATTTCTATTTGAGTGATTTCGTTGAGGATAGGACGATGATAGGAGAAATATGAAATGAAAGGAAGTGTTTCTGCTGTAATGTGTCTTGAACGCCAAGAACGCTCGAGAAAGACAGAGACACAAGCACGGAAGCACGCACCGATTCAACGCGCCTAATTCTCTAGTGCTGCGCGCGCAGCGGACCGATCATGTTTGAGTGGGAGAGAGACGCAAGGCATTCGCCGGTCCGGCGTGCCTCTCTCTCGTTCGGTGACTCACTGTAACAGACGTGAGCGGGCGTTACACTTTTTCATGAATGACTCCGAGCCACGGAGGTCTAATTTAAGACGTTGTCACGTCAAAATAGCCATGGCTAAATGGGCTTGGGTCGGACATGTTGCCAGATTAACGGATGATAGATGGACCAGAAAGATTCTGGAATGGCGGCCAAGGCAAGAGGCATATCGAAGCAGAGGACGACCACCGACTAAATGGACGGATGATATTAAGCGCATCACCACAAACTGGATGCAAGAAGCTCAAGATAGAAATAGGTGGAAAATTTTACGGGAGGCCTACGTTCAGCATTGGATGTTATATTACGATAGTACTGCAATAGTACGAATTGTTAATACAGACGGAATGTGCAGGAAGGATTTTTAGGTTTTATAAATGTATCAGAAGATAGAACGGCACACGCAATATATAAAATTGTTTGTGAACTTTTAAAATCCATTAATGGTAATGACAAGCTAATTACCAAAAGTTATGATGGCGCTGCGGTTATGGCTGAGCATTTGGGGGACTACCATTGAAAGTGCGAGAAACATGTCCTAGTGCGATATTTATACACTGTTTTGCCCACAAAGTAAACTTAATTTTATCCCAATCGGTCATACAGATCAAAGAATGCAAAGTCTTTTTTGAAACTTTAAGTGGAATGGCTGCTTTCTTTCTCTTTCTCTAAACGAGCTCAAACTTACAATATTAAATTACATTATACAACTGTATAATATAACAATTGTAAAACGAAAACTACCAAAAGTTGCAGTGACGCGATTCAATTACAACGGTCTAACAACAACTATTAACAGTCTTAGAACACCGCGATTCTTTAACTGAATTATTTGAGAGTGTTTTGGAGAATGGTAAAAAGTGGAATACAGAAACCATAAATAGCTCGAGAGGATTTTTGGATAGTTTAAAAAAGATTTTAATTTTACTTTTTAATCTTGCCTTTTTCTGAAATATTTCCATTCTCAGATAATTTATTTAATGTATTACAATGCAAGATAAACGATATTGGCTTGTTTATAAACAAAATTAACGAATTTAAAGATGTTATTAACAAAAAGAGAGATGACTTTGAAAAATGCTGGAATAATATGATGGCAAGAAGTTTTGAGCCTAAAAGGAAACGCATACGCACTGATGTTGGAGATGTTGAATCTACCGCCGACTATATATTATCAGATTTTAGACCCAATATACCAACAAATGGAAAATATGTTTAAGAATTTTGATCACCTAGACTTTCTTGGGCTGTGCAATTTTAATGCATTTAAAAACACACTTTATGGACAATACGAAACTGAGGACATTGACACAAAAAATAATGCCAGTGAATTACTAACGTTTTTAAAAACAACTTCTTTGGACAAAGCATATTCGGAGGTAGTGAAATTATGTGAGTGCCTCTGTAGAACACAGTTTTTCAAAACTAAAACGAATAAAGACTTACTTAAGAAACTTGACAGGACAAGTTCGAGTCTCTAATGTTTCCCTTTTCGGCAATTGAAAATAATCACTCTGAGATAGCGCGTCAATATCCAAGTTTTTACAATGAGGTTATAGACGAGTTTGCGAAAAATCCTAGAAGAATTGAATTACATTATAAATAGGTGAGTTTTTACATTTTTTTTATAAATTGCTTCCCTTTTTTTAAATTTCACCGCATGCCCTTGGAAACAAGACATTTTAGATAACATATTTTGCCGAGCTCTGTGATTCAAAAACTTAATTATTAACTGATATGTTAACAAAAAATATGAAATTGTGAAAAACTAAATTTAAAAAAACATTAGCAACTTTACATTCCCACCTCTATTAAATTAAATCTATTTATTGAGGTTATGAAATTATTTTCAACAAGACAAGTAACTTAAAAAAGTTTTACCAGATGAAGAACACCAATAGTAACACAAACTTGACGTAAAGTCACATTCATTTGAATTTTCATGAAACTTTTTTGTTCACTTCAAAACGTATTAAAATGAATGTACCACAAAGTATGTAAACAAAACATCAACTAAAAAATATGGCAATTTTGCGCGTTCCGTGTTCCAGGGCGAGGTATTCCATAACGTTTCATTAGAGATGGGACGGATGTTTATAGCAAGAGGTGGATGTGGTGGTTATTATTGGGTACACAGAGTCGGACTTCAATATGCAATATTGAATATGAAAATGTACAATGTAGTATTTGTAAATACTATATTTTGTTAATATGATTTATGTTAATATGATATGATATGTTAATATGATAATATGATTTTGAAATATATTTAAAAAATAAATAAAACTTGAATCAGAAAAAAATATAAAATATAGAATTTTATAATTAAGATGATTGTATAATTTTAGTTACAGACGCCAAATTTATACTGAAATTTATGTTATTATATCTCAGGATTCTTATTTGAGTTCAGAAATACCTTTCTCTTCGATTACTTAATTACAAACAGGACAAGAAGGAAATAAATACGATCCAAATGTGCTAATACAATTAAATATAAGATTAAAACACCTTGTAAAATAATTACAAACAAATCATTATATAATATAACAAATAATTATTATTGTTTTGTGTAAAACTTATTGAAATCGCTGATTAAATGATTAGAATAATAACGAAAAATGCAATATTTTGATTGTCAATAAATTAGCAAATAATTAAAAAATCTCGAAAATACGTGGCGTAACTCATTAATGTTATCTGTACAAAGAAATGCACGTACCGTTTGAGTATGTTTTATGAATTGTAGCTAGAGGAGTAAAGTGTTTGTAAGTATTTGTAGGGATAAAAATCCGTACCTAAAAATTCTCAAGGTTGGCCATACTCTGGTACAGCTACACAGGAGACACATAAATCAGAGTTTTTAAATGGTCGTCCAGCCTTGATACCAAATTGCGTATACAATTCCGCAGGAATTTGATATATTCTAACAACAAATGAATTTGTTTGAACTTAAAAACAGATTATCTGATAGCCAGTTTAGGAATGACAGTTTACTGAATAGAAGAAAATAATATACTGTAATCTTTTGAGAGTAAATAAGTATTTAGAATATATAGTTAAATAAGATATGTAATGTAATGTAATATATATGTAATTTATACAGTATGATGCAAATGTATGAAATAAATTCGTTATTTCAGAAACAGAGGACTTTAAAAAAAATCGAGGAGGTCACGCAACAGCTCATTTGGAAGGTCTCCTTATCGTCTGTGCAACGATGTAATCACTTGAATATTTATTTCTACAGGGTTCACCAAAATTATGAACTTTGTTAAGTAACATGGCATTACAATAAATATTCATTCACTGATCTAAAATACACTAAGGAACGCCACTGGGATTAAAACAAAATAGTGTTTTTTTCTGGTTCCAAAAAAAAAAAATACCTTGAAAACAAACAACGCTACATTATAATCTGAAATTAATTATTGTAGTAAGCGTTCCAAGTTATTTTTCAAAAATATTTAAATCAATATTGTCAGTGACTCGTTTTTATTTGTCAATGATCTGTGAATCTGTCAAATAATAGACGTCAAATTTTTACTATTCGAGTTTTTTGCCGACATTGATAACAGCATTTACAAAAATGAAACTAACAGAAACAGATCGAATCGAGATTTTAATCATGATTGTTTATGGAGATAGAGTGAGGACTCAAGCAGAAGTTCGTAATTTATTTAATACTAAATAACCCAATCGCGAACCAATTACTCACGTTAAGTAAAATTGAAAAAAAAAATTAGAGAAACGGGACATGTTAAAGATCTTGACAGAAGTGGTAGAAAATCAATATCCGAAGGTAAAAAACTGGACGTTGTACTGGCGTTTCAAGAAAATCCCCATACCAGTTCTAGGCAGGTCGCACTAGATAATAATGTCCAACAATCAACTTTTGTAACAGCGTTAAAAAAGAAGAAGTGGCATCCATACAAAGTACATCTGGTCCAGGAGTTATTAAAAGATGACTTTGACAGAAGAATCAAATTTTGCGAAACCGTTATGAAAAAATGTAACAGAGATCAGGGTTACATACAAAAGGTACTTTTTTTTGAGGAAGCGTCTTTTATACTGAACGGCCACGTAAATCGCCAGATATATCGATACTGGGCAAGTGAAAATCCACATTGGACGGAAGAGTATAGGACACAATATCCCGAAAAGGTGAATGATTGGGCCGGCATTATAAACAATCAAATTGAAGCGCCATATTTTTTTGAGGAAAACTTAACTGCTTCTCGTCATCTAGAATTTCTTTAGGTTTATCTGTTGCCACAGCTGACTCAGCTATTTCCAAATAGAAATGATTTGAGGTAGTAACACGATGGAGCTCCCCCCCAAGGGGGCCAATCGAACGGTCACCAAGGTCTCCAGATTTGACTCCGTTAGACTTTTTTGTGGAGATATTTAAAGAGGAGGGTGTATCAAAATCGACCGAATAATGTAGAACAGTTGAAGGAGCGCATCAGTACGGAAATTGCACTAATAACACCTGAAGTCATCGAAAACGTTGGGAAAGAATTTATTGCCCATCTTTCACATTGTATTATTCCTGAAGGTCGTCAATTTGAACATTTGTTGTAATTTAATTGACTTTAAGTAAACATTTATTGTAAGTTAATTGTATTAATAAACCAACAGTTTTGGTTGGCCCTGTAGAAATAAATATTCAAATGAATATATCTTTGCAAAGGCGATAAGGAGACCTTTCAAATGAGCTGTCGCGTGATCTCGGTTTGTATTTAAAAAATCATCGATTACGTCATTACGCCGACACCGATGACGTAATGTCCAACACATAAAGCAGTTGATGGCCATTCAAAAATTAAAATTGACGTGATTGAAGATTTTTTTTAAGTCTGTTTCTAAAATAATGAATTTATTCCATACATTTGCATTATACTGTATATAAATAAATACTAAATACTTTCCCAAACAATTATAAGCAAATTAATATATAAACTATTAAAAGTTATTACAAGCAAATCAACTAGACATATCAGTGTTTCCCTATCCTGATAAATTAAATATCACGACCCATGTTAAATTAGCTTTAAAAAATAACAAATACTATTTAAAAATTAACAAAGAAAAACTATATAAATTAAGTTTATTTTATTGTTTCGTTTTTAAAACTTTATCACCATGCAATATTGTTTTTGAAAACAAGTTAACTTTCAATTATTTTAACTCTAAAATATCCCCGTTTTCTTTACATTTAAATTTTAAATTTAGAAGTCTTCAATCAAAACTCTAGCTAAACTCGGTTCGTTATTCCCAGTCCGAACTGTCTAGTGAATTTAGTAATTATTTTTTTGCGAAGTTAGTTACTTTTTGACAGACTAAAAGTGGCTGGAAATTACTATACAACCAAGCACACGTACTCATAGCCAATATTAATAGTAAACAAACTAAATAGTAAATAAAATAGAACTTTGCTAATTACCGACAATCAATATTTATTTATCTGCACCATATAATAAATAGTTATGTTAAATTATAACAACTAAAATATATTTTTTAAATATATACTACCCAAAATTTGATGGGTTTAGTATACACTTCCACCAGTGGCGGCTGGTGTGGTAAAATTTTGGGTAGGCCAAGCCAGCAAATTACATATAGCTATGTGGTATCAGTGGCGGATCCAGAGGGTGGGTTAACGGGGTCATGGGGTCATGACCCCTCTTCTTAAAAATAATTGAAAACCCACTTATCCTATTGGTGGAATGACTAAAAGTGACCTTTCATCAGAGAAAAGTAATCACCCTCAAGATCCATGAGCTCCCCAAAAAAATTTCTGTAGCCGCCAGTGTGTGTAATACATATTTTTTTTGTGTGAAAGTGGGAATCTTCTAAAGACCGTACCAGATGAATCGTACCTGGTGTGTGTTGGATTCAGAGTAAACGGAGTACATCTGAACGCAGTTCCCCCTGGGGGCCTTGCCTTCGGATAAATCCGTGTTACAATGCCTACCAACTAAACTTCAGTTCTTCTAGATAATGACGATTCCAATAGTGAAACAACAATGTCCAAATACGCACTATCAACATTACTATTACTGCAACCTGGTAAAGCGTCAGAGAAACTCATACTCTGAGATAGCGCG